>NW_008351881.1:7278631-7280049 GCF_000622305.1 Nannospalax galili | reverse complement strand
GAGAAGAATCCCAAGATAATGGCATGGACCAGATCCTCAACAGAATTGTAGGAGAGAATTTCCAAAAATTAAAGACATGCCCCTACAAATACAAGAAGCATATAGAACACCAAACAGACAGGACCAGAAAAGAAACTCTCCATGGCACATCATAGTAAAAACACCAAATGTACAGAACAAAGAGACAATACTAAAACTGCAAAAGAGAAATAACAAGTCACATATAAAGGAAAACCCATTATGATCACAGCTGACTTTTCAGTGCAAAGTATGAAAGTTGGAAAGCCTGGACCAAAGTATTCCCAGTTTTAAATCACCACAGATGCCAACCCAGATTACCATACCCAGCCAAAATGTCTATTATAGTTGAAGGGGAGAGAAAAATATTCTATGACATAAATAGGCTAAAGGAATTCATGTCCACAAAACCAGCCCTTCAGAGAGTTCTGGAAGCAATACAAAGAGCTGAAGAAAGGAATGACTATACCCAAGGGGTTGCAGAAAGAAATCCAATGAAGGTATAACTGTGGAAAAGTACAGCTATATCAAGAATGTAAACAGAAATAAAAATGACAGGATTCAATACTCATCTTTCATTAATAACTTTTTAAATATTAATGGACTGAACTCTCCAGTCAAAAGTCAAAGACTATGTGAATGGATTAAAAACATAACCCATCTTTCTGTTGTTTGCAAGAAACTCATCTCACATTCAAGGACAGACACTATCTTAAAGTGAAAGGGTGGAAAAAAATATACCAAGCAAATGGTACTAAGAAAAAAGCAGGTGTAGCAATTCTAATATCTGACAAAATAGAATTTAAACTAAAGCTAATCAGAGGAGATAAAGAAGGCCACTTTATTTTGATCAAAGGAACCGTAAATCAAGAAGATATTACAATCAAGAACATATATAATTCACCAAACTCTGGTGCAGCCAACTTCATAAAAACAGGACTACAGGGAGGGTGGTGGTGGTACATGCCTGTAGTCCCAGCACTTGGGAGGCAGAAGCAGGCAGATCTCTGCAAGTTCAAGGCCAGCCTGGTCTACATAGTGAGTTCCAGAACAGCTGGGGCTGCAGGGAGACCCTGTCTCAAAAGACCAAACAAACAAACAAACAAACAAACAACCCACAATACTACAGGACATTAAGACCCAGATTAAACCCAACTCATTACTAGCAGGGGACTTCAATATCCCACTGTCTCCATTAGATAGGTCAACAGGGCAGAGACTTAACAGAGAGACATCTGAATTAAACAATACCATATATCAAATGGATTTAACAGATATCTACCAAGTATTCCACCCAAGCACCAAAGGACATACTTTCTACTGAGTAGAAAGGTTCTACATGGAACCTTCTCCAAAATTGACCATATACTGGGGCACAAAACAAACCTCAACAAATACAA
>NW_008351881.1:7261618-7278433 GCF_000622305.1 Nannospalax galili | reverse complement strand
ACCCAGCAGACAAGAAGGAATAACAAAAATCAGGACAGAAATTAATGAAATCTAAACAAGAAAACCATAAAAAGAATCAATAAATCCAAGAGCTGGCTCTTTGAAAAGATAAACAAGATTGATAGACCGCTAGCCCAGTTAACCAAAAGAAAGAAAGAGCACCTCCAAATCAACAAAATCAGAGCTGAAAGGGGAAACATCACAACAGAGGGGACCAGAAAGATTCAGAACATTATAAGGGAATACTTTAAAAACTTATATGCTACTAAATTCGAAAACCTAAAAGAAATGGATGGATATCTAAAGGCATGGGAACCACCAAAACCAAACCAAGAAGAGATTAACAGCTTAAACAGACCCATAACACAAAAAGAAATTGAAACAGTAATACGAAACCTCCTGACTTAAAAATGCCAAGGAACAGGTGGATTTACAGCAGAATTCTATCGGACATTTAAAGAAGATCTACATCCAATACTACTTAATTTATTCAAAAAAATAGAAATGGAGGGAGAACTTCCAAATTCCTTCTATGAAGCCAGCATCACTCTAATACCAAAGCCAGGTAAAGATACAACCAAAAAAGAAAACTATAGACCCATATCCTTAATGAACATAGATGCAAAAATTCTCAACAAGATACTTGCAAACCGCATAAAGACACAATCAGAAAGATCATCCACCATGATCAAGACAGCTTTATCCCAGAGACACAGGGATGTTTCAATAAACATAAGTCAATAAACATCATAAATCATATAAATGGGCTCAAAGACAAGAACCACATGGTTATCTCAATAGATGCAGAGAAGGCCTTTGACAAAATTCAACATACATTTATGTTCAAAGTCCTAGAGAGGAGGAAACACATCTCAACATAATTAAAGCTATATACAGCAAACTGATAGCCAATATCATCCTAAGTGGAGAAAAACTGGAAACATTCCTATTAAAATCAAGATCCAGGCAGGGCTGTCCACTATCTCCACTTCTCTTTAACATAGTGCTTGAAAATCTTGCAAGAGCAATAAGACAAGAGCAGGAAATTAAAGGAGTGAAAGTTGGAAAAGAAGAGATCAAATTATCCCTTTTTGCAGATGATATGATATTCTAAGAGATGCCAAAAATTTCACCAGAAAATTCCTAGAAATTATCAACACGTTCAGTAAAGTGGCAGGTTGCAAAATCAACCTACAAAAGTCTATAGCCTTTCTACATACCAGTAACAAGCAATCAGAGAAAGAGTACATGGAAACACTCCCCTTCACAATAGCTGCAAAAAAACAAAAGATACCTCAGAATAAACCTGACCAAAGACATTAAAGAGCTCTACCATGAAAATTTTAAATCTTTAAAGAAAGAAATTGAGGAAGACATCAGAAGATGGAAGGACGTCCCATGCTCATGGATTGGAAGAATTAATATTGTGAAAATGACCATCCTACCAAAAGCCATTTATAGATTCAATGTAATGTTTTTCCCCAGGACATTCTTCACAGAACTAGAAAAAAAATCCTAAAATTCATATGGAATCACAAAAGACCCCAAATAGCCAAAGCAATCTTGAACAGATAAGAGCAATGCTGGGTGGATTACTATACGAGATTTCAAGCTGTATTACAGAGCTATAGTCATAAAAACAACAGAGCTGGCACAAAAATAGACCCACAGATCAATGGAACAAAATTGAAGACCCAAATATGAGTAAATGCAATTTCAGCCACCTGATATTTGACAAAGAGGCCAAGAATATTCACTGGAGGAAAGATAGCATGTTCAGCAAATGGTGCTGGCGAAACTGGATCTCCACCTGTAGAAGAATCAGATTAAACCCCTATCTTTCACCCTGCACAAAAGTCAATTCCAAGTGGATCAAAGACCTCAATGTAAAGCCTGAAACTCTGAAACTGTTAGAAGAAAACATTGGGGAAAACCTACAAGATACAGGTGTAGGAAAGGGTTTTCTAAATGGGATATCAGTTGCTCAGGAAACAAGGGCAAAAATTAACAAACAGGACCTTATTAAACAAAAAAGCTTCTGTACATCGTAGGAGGCAACCGGGGATGGAAACAGAAAACCCACAGAATGGAGAAAATCTTCACCAGTGACACATCTAACAGAAGTTTAATATCCAGAATATTTAGCAAACTAAAAAAACAGAGATTCAAGAAAAGAGGTAACCCAATTAAAAGATGGGCTAAGGAGCTGAACAGACAGTTGTCAAAAGAAGAAGTAAAGATGGCTATGAAGCATCTTTATAGATGTTCAATATCACTAATAATTAGGGAAATGCAAAATAAAACCACTTTAAGATTCAACCTTACCCCAGTCAGACTGGCTAAGATCAAGAGAACAAATGATATCAAATTTGGAGAGGATGTGAGGAAAGGGGAACATTCATCCACTGCTGTTGGGGTTGCAAACTTGTTCAACCCCTATTGAGAGCAGTGTGGAGAACTCATAAAAAAATTACAAATAAACCTACCATTTGACCCAGTTACACCACTCCTTGGCATATACCCAAAGAACTCATCCTATTGCAGAGACACTTGTACATGTTTGTTGCTGCTCTTTTCACAATAGCTTAGAGATGGAAGCAAACTAAGTGCCCCTCAACTGATGAGTGGCTAACAAAAATGTGGTATATTTACACAATGGAGTTCTACTCAGCAGTAAAGATGAAATAATGAAAATTTCAGATAAATGGATGATCTAGAAACTGTTATACTAAGTGAAGTAACAGAAAAACAGATGATGTTCTCCCTCATTTGTGGATCCTAGCACCACATCATTGTGAGTACATATCTTAAAATAACTGCAAGAACCAATATGGTCTCCTGGGTTTGGAAAGAACTAAAATATATTATCTGGGAAAGGCTAGGAAAGGCTTTCCAATGTAAGTACTTTCAGGTCACCTCTACGCCTCAGGAACTCCTCAGTCATCTCTGTAAGTAAGCTCAGTAAATTCATTGGTTCCCCAGGAAAACTTTAATGTAATCAACATTGGTTTGACATTAGAGCCTTAGAAGGGGGTAAGCCTTGCTTAGTATCCTCAGGAAGAGAATTCTCACAACAGATAGAAAACTTATTTGTTAATATGCTTGTGATTTGTCAAGGATGAGACAAAGATAATATATACATAATCTTAAATTTTCTAAGGTCATAGTTCAGCCAACTACTTTAAGGAACAAAATATGTATCCAGTCAATGTTTATCTGAGAATATTTGGGTTTTCACCCAAGATTTATCTACATGACACACAGTAATTAAATGTACCAGACTGGTGGAACTAACCTTCTTTGGAGTTTAACAAACATACTTTGAGGCCTATAATTGTTTGGTCAGAGGGACCTAAAGGACACTTTTTGCTCCTTGCCCTCCTAGGTCGACTAGTTCCAGGGCACTATGAGCATCTCTCAAAATGTCCTGTAATGGTGGTGGGTCACCTGTCCTCTTGATCAAGGAAGCCATGGAGACTCCACCAGATGGACTTGAACATGTCCAGTCTACAAAGAAGAGGGTCAACACAGAGGAATCATTTCCTCCATGCCTCTAAGTGAAGTCAACCATGGTCAAGCAGGACCTTTAACTTATCTTCACATAGGCGGAACTGTTAGAAGAAAGGAGCCAGGGGCTCCTCCCAAGCCCATGTGACCCCTGAGGAACAGATCCTCAAATGACCTTAAGAGTAAAAATAAATTGGTTTATCTGGGCCAACTCTATACCCTCAACACCCAAAAGGAAAGTATAATCAAAGATTAAAGGGGCCAATATAATTTCTTAAGAGGCCATATGCATAGCTAAAGGCTATATAAACAAGCAACAATGCTAGATAGGAGACACCTTCTTTTGAGTTGTTGGCTTGGTTGGCCAAAGGGACTTCCAGATAGTAACCCAGCATAGAACTTGGAAAATGAACCGCAGACCCCAATCTTATATAAAGGAATATTGACAACTGATTGCTGCTAGATGAGGAACAGCTGACCCTCCTAAAACAAAGACCTCTAGATAGGCTGACTAGATTCACCAGAAGGACAAGTAGTTGGGATTGGCTGGGGGTTCCGACAACACAGCAGACAGCAGCAGGGATATCAGAGTATAAGGGCTCTAGTGGGGGAAGGGAGGCTATGGGAGGGTGCCATCTGAGAAGTGGGTGTATATTTGAAAAAGATGGTTTGGGATGTTCTGTGTGATATGCACAAACACACACAAAAATAATCAACACATTTAAAAATGTGTTATTATTTGAGGAGGAAGTATGGAAATTATGTCATGTTATTTAGTAGAGGTGATAAACATTACCATTGAAATCTACTCGATGACTTTATAGACATACACAGGTGCCAAGGATCCAAGTGCAACCGATTATGACTCATAATAGATACATATAGATTAGAGATGCATGTGCTTACATCTCAGTGCTAGTAGCAAAAGCAATGAGTCTTTCTGAAGGAACAATGTATTCTAAAATGAAATGGGGGTCTTTTTTAAAGGCTGAAAACTCATTAAGTTTTAAGTCTTACAGGGCTTATACTGAGTTCAATATTGTATAACTGTATTAATTCAACTGTGAAGCTAGAAACTTGCAGCCACTTGTGAAAGAGATGTACTCTTGCTCTGGAGTGTGTTACTGAATATGTTAAAGGTGTAATGAA
Source organism: Nannospalax galili (assembly GCF_000622305.1). NCBI lineage: Eukaryota > Metazoa > Chordata > Mammalia > Rodentia > Spalacidae > Nannospalax > Nannospalax galili. The sequence continues at coordinate 7,273,777 of NW_008351881.1, read as the reverse complement.
GTGCTTCTTCTAAAATGTAGTTAATAAAAATTTAAAAAATAGTGATAAAAAAGAATGCAGCATAGAAAGCACCCCTTGGAATCGAATTGGCAGCAAGTCTTTCAGTTGTGCTTTCTTGGTGTTGTGTGCACTGTTTTCATTTAGTTTATTAGTATTATGCTTTCAAAAAACATAGATCATTTCCCATCCCCTATTCAAAATTGCAGTAAAAAATGTCTTAATTTAGTGCGTTGGGGACAAAAATGTGTGCTTAACTTCCCTACTCTAATTTAGTTAATGATGAAACATAAATTTTAAATTAGATTTGATTAACAACTAAAATGTTAACCAAGCGGTAAAAATAAACTCATGCTTTACTTTTCAGAAACTTTTGTATGCTTTTGGTGTTTTAGTAACTAACATCTGAATGGTGATACAGGGGCCTGGGGCCCTTCTTGTGTATTCAGCCTTTCTATTAGTGAAAGAATTTAAAAATGGATGGAACTGGAAGCTCAAGGAGAGTTTTATAAAGAAAAAACAGCCGAGCTAGGCAAGCTGTAAATCTCAGCAGCTGCCTGAGGAGCAGAATGGGGGAGAGAGGGAATAACTACGCTTTTCAATGCAGCAAATAGCAGTCACCTGGAACGGAGGGATTTAAAGAGCGTCTAAGGGAGCACAAAATGTTGGAGAAGCCCAAAGTGTTTGGGGAGACATGCTTAGACAAGAGATAAAAAGAAAAGGAAAAGGTATGCTTTTCTGAATAATTCAGAAAAGCAGGCAGACTCACAAAGCTTATGCCTGCAGCCTGGTAAGTTATGGAGCTAGGGGTGGGAATTTGGGGAAGCAAATTATATATCTCACGAAATGGAAAATTTATTCTACCCATCTCCTCAGAGTGGTTTGAGGTTATCCTGCCTTCCTAGGGGCGGACCCTTGGCCAGTGATTGACCTGGCTCAACCCGAAATGTTATGTCTCTACTGAGACCAAGGAGTCTATGCTCTTGACTAGAGAAAGTTTCTTCTTAATGGGCCTTTATTGCTGTTACAGTAGCTTAAAAGCCCCATAAGAGAAAATAAAAATCTCTGGATGAAGACCCAAATTTCCAGTTTTTTCAAATCAATCACCTAGTCACAGGCCACCCCTAGGAAGCCGGGTTCAGCCTAAGTCATGTCAAAGAGATGGCCGGAGTACCTAGTGCACTAATGACAGGTGAACTCTTCCTGCCGGGAATCCCCTATCCCGACTGCAATGCTGTGGACAAGGTCACGGACAGATAGCTGTCCATAGGTCTGCCTGCTTTTCTGTACTCTTCAGAAAAACCATCCTCTCCTTTTCTAAAGCTCTTTTCTAACCCCTTTTTTTCCTAACGCCTTGGGCTGTCCCAAAGATTCGAGTTGCTTTCCTTTCTCTTTGAAACTCCCTTCCCCTCCCCACCATGCAGCTGCTGACCTCCATGTGTCTGACCTCCATGCCAACTCCAAACAGGCATAGCTTGGGCTTTATCCCTTCTCCCCTCCATTCTCCTCCACAAGGCAGCTGCTGAGATTTTCAGTGGGCCTGCCTTGAGGATTTTCTTTAAATTCTAATAAAATTGTCCTAAAGCTTCCGTTTGAGTCCATTCTTAAATTCTTTCATGAACGAGACTGAGAACCCTGAAAGGGGCTCCCCTTCCCCTTATATTATTCCTACTCTGATGACATGAAATGTCACATGTGGTTCATCATGCATACTCAATAACCTGAGTAATCAAAAAGCTGCCTCACCTGTAACCACTTCACAACAATGTCAAGCTGCTGGTAAATGCTTACTCTCCTTTTCAGTGCTTGTTATGGGCTAGTAACAATTTGTATAACAGTACAATTGTGTGTCCAACATTGTGTAGCATTGTTCTAGATAAACCCTTAAGTTGTAGAGTTGAGATTCTACCCCAGAGGTACTTGCTTTTCTCTTCCTTTTTTAGTGGGTACCTTTGGCTTCCTGTGAATAGTTGTCTCTATAATTACTAGCTTACTTCCCTGTGTTTTACATCACAAAAGCATGGAATCAGACCACTTATGCTGAGCTGTCACCCTTTTCTAGGAGGCTGGGCAATTGACTCCTCTCACCTGAACACTGTGGAACTCACATTGCTCCCTGGACCGTTATTAACGCTGGTAGTACTCATTTCCCTTCCTCTGTGCCTAGAGCCAGAGATCATCTCCATCTGCTTTTGGCTCACGGGGGTCCTAGCTCCTCACCCATCCTAAAGGAGATGCAAGCACCCCAACACTGTTAGAGGACACAGTACCAGTGATGCTTATGCTCTAGGAACTTGTTCTTCATTGTTAAAATTAGGAAAGTAATTAAATATTCTCTCTCTGTTCAACACCCATTCAGAACTGATCAGTTCCATCTTCCCATAATTCCCCTTAAGTAGATTATAAGAAATTATGGCCATTTGGCAGAGTTTCAAACAACACCTTCACTGAAAATAACTATGAATTAAATTAAATATATTTGGCAAGAGGTAACTCTTCAATCTTATGATAGTTAAAAATATTTATCATAAAGTTCTAAATATAGATGCATTTAGGAGAGAATGAGATGCTGATGACTACAATATAGAGTCCTAAAAATTGCTCAGTCAGGTTGCCTCATCTCAAAGCAGTGGTCTCAGGAGTTAAAAATTATAGTCACAGAGTGAATTGCATTAAAATACTTATGTGCCTTGTCCCTCCTCTTCTTAATCATGCAAATTATGAACATTATTGACAAAGTACAAAACACTAACAAAAAGATAAGTTAATCCGCTTTGTATAAATCACCCAGAGGAAAATGTGCTTTATAACCTGCCAGTAATTGTGTATAAATTTATCTCTAAATTTACCTATGAAAAAAGTGTCTATCTTACATCTGTGTGGTTAAATCCAAAACTTTCACTTGCTGCTGCAAGCATTTCCAATGTGAGCTTGGGAAAGGCATGACAATAGGTCATTATGAGCATCTTTGCAATACATAAGCTGTCCTACCCTTACTGGTCGTTTAAATTGTTTCTGATTTTTCACTGCTTAAACACGCTATGACAGAGCTAATTTGAAGCGTTTTGTTTGAAGTATTTGGTGTTATCGAAAGAATCAGAGTGGACAGTGGCTATACTCAGGCTGTTCAGAGCTTTGAATCATGAGGTGGGTCGGCCGATGTCATTCATTTTATCTTATGCTTTAAGACTTCTGTTTTATGAAAAAGAGTAAATAACAGCAAAATTCCAGCACTATTGATGGAGAAACAGCAGGACCTGAATGCACCTGGCAAGACTGCAACCTTCCAACTGACTCCCTGGATATGACACAACTCCAACCACAAGCTCCTCCCCAAAGGGAGAAGTTAAAAATCGAGTCTGTGGGGTCTGGAGAGATGGCTCAGCGGTTAAGAACACTGACTGTTCTTGCAGAAGATCCGGGTTCAAATCCCCTCACCCCAATGGCAGCTAACAACTATCCGTAACTTCAGTTCCAGGGGAATCGACAGCTTCTTCTGGCCTCTATGGGCATTGCACGTCACGGCTGCACTTACCTGCATGTAGGCATAACACTCATACACATAAAAATAATAAAATATTAAAAAAAAATCTGGAGTCCGTAAGAGAAGCTCTCTTCCTCCTGACCTCGGGTCACCAGGCGTCCTCTCCTTTATTCTTTGCCTAATAAAGCTGCTTATTTCATCGAGGTCCATTCTATTGTCTGTTCTACTACTTCCAGTCTTACATTTGATGACAAAACCTGGGAGGGAGTTCTTGGCAGGGGAGCCCCCACCTCCCTGGTTGATTCATAGTTTCTCTCTCTCTCTCTCTCTCTCTCTCTCTCTCTCTCTCTCCCCCCTTCTCCTTTCCTACCATTTCCACTTCTGGTATCCAGGACTTAGACAGTCCCTTGTGTCTACTTTGGCTAAATACTGGTGGGAAAGCCACCCAAAACTTAATTGTCAGATGGAGGAATGGCTCGTACTGATTCATTGCTCGGTAGGTGAGGCGGGACCCATGAAGTCCTTATTGGCTGCTCCAGGAAACCTGTTAGCAAACCCCTTCTCCATTTTTCTACCACTGACCTTGCTTCTCTGAGCTTGCCTTCCCAACCTCCAGAACAAGGACCATCAGCTCCCCAATGCATCGCATCCACCACTGACCATTCTCTTTGCCCCAACTGCAAGGTGTGTACCCCATTGTGTGCCTTGGTGTTTGATCAGATCTTGCCGACAGAAAAGAACAAATGATCTGAGGTTCCCTATGTTTAAGCTTTCTTTTTCTGATCTCATCCCTCACTCTGTAAGAACTGCAATCCCACAATAAAAGACAGGCTCAGCAGTTTCTCAGAAAATCCCACCAAGTAAATGAAGTTTCTCCGATTCACCCAGGCCTCTAACCTCACCTGGGGTGACATTTATTGTGCCCTGGTGTCCACTCGCACCAAAGATGAAGGGACCCCTCCCCCCACCTAAAAAAGTCCAGTAACTTACGGTAACTTATTTATTTGCTGGCTTTGCATACATGGGGATTTTACTAAAGGGTCTTGGAAGACAGGCAGGCAAACTCTTTTTATCTATCCTGCTTGGGGCTTTTGATAAGGTGGTCTGCCTCTTTGAAAGAAGAAAGAAAGGTTTAAAAGATCCATTTTTTTCCCTCTTCTTTCACACTTAACACACTTAAGGTTTTTTTTTTTGTTGTTTTTTGTTTTTCCCACCACAATGATTCTCTCCAAGAACCTGGGAGTCTTTGGATTAGGGGAAGGCGAACAGGCAAGGTTAGCTCCCAAACCCTGGGCCTTAATGGTGAGCACCAAGCACTGCTTAGACCATGTGGTCCAAAGGCAACTGCTTTTTTAACTGGATCTAAAGAATTTAGATTCCAGCCAACCCAGGAGTCACAGGTCATACTTGGTTGGGACGTGTGCTCCCAAAACAACAGCTCAACTATTGGCGCTGGGTGTAGCTCCCAATTTCTTCTGCTTCCTTCATGGGTTTCTTTCCTAGCAACAGCTTGTATCTCGGAAGGCCAAGATCCAGAGGACATCACTTGGCATTCACAATTACAATTGGTGGTAAGAAAGGTGGACTCCCTTCCTTGGTTTGGGTGATAGAATTCTTTCGTCTATTCTTGCTATGCTATTTGAGGCTATCTGAGGGTATTTTCTCTTGCTCTCAGTCTTTCCCCTAACTCAGTGCCTTTTGTAAAGATAAAGTGGTGGCTGTCCACATTTGATTTGTGAGATCTGTGGATCCTGCAAGTTTCCCTCTAAGAAACAGTAGATATGAGCGTTCTCTTTAAAACTCTCTAAAACCCGAACCCTGGTTTATGACAAGAAATCCTAATCTCTTAATCACACCACACCCTGTAGGCCTTTGGTTAAGGAGCTGTCCCGTCCTGATACATCCCTCAGTCTGGTGGCCTAGAGTAGTGGAGCTGTCCTCCCTTATTGTAGTGATTCTTTTAAACTAGCGATGGGGAAAGACTGTGAGGTTGGACCCCAGCCAATGGGGAGAAGACACAGTTCTCTTGTGTTAGGGAGAAATTTCTGGGTCCTGGTGTATTTGCTGGATCTGACTGACCATGTAGGATATCTTTTGCAAAAATAAAATGTGCCTTGCTGAGTTGCTTTTGCTTTGTCTGTGGGTTCTTTGTGTGGTATTGATGAGGTCCTTGGGCCTTGGATTTTATTTCTAACAATGTCCTAGCGGGGGCTTGTTTTATCTTAGAGCTCATCAATGGCAAAAAATAACCATGTGGTTTTGATGCCATCTCGGCTGGTGACCTCATCAATATCTAGGCAACCTGATGATCTCGTTGCCATCTTGCTTGATGACATCATCAATATGGGGACAACCACATGACTTGTTTGTCCTCTTGGTTAGTGACATTTTCAAATGGTAGTGACATTGTGACCTTGTTGCCACCATGGATAATGTAACCACATTAACCAAGATGGAGACCAGATGCAGTATTTCTTTTTTTAATATTTTATTATTTTAATTTTATGTGTATGAGTGTATTGCCTGCATGTATGTGAGTGTACCCGTGTCGTGCAGTGCCGTGGAGGTCAGAAGACAGCTTCAGATTCCCCTGGAACTGGAGTTAAGGATGGTTCATAGCTGCCATGTGGGTACTGAGAATCAAACCCGGGTCCTCTGCAAGAGCAGTCAGTGTAACCACTGAGCCATCTCTCCAGCCCCAGATGCAGTATTTCTGAGCCCTAGGGGATTAGGCCACCCTGGGAATTCCTTGCATCACAGGCATTTAATTATATATCTCATCTTCTTGCAATTTTTGTTCCTTTTGGTTTTCACTTTCTTTGAATTCTTAAGGGAGTCATAGAAATAAAAACCCAGAGACTCCAACATAGCCTTTATTCCTAAGTGATAATGTCAGTTCATTTTTATATCAGACTAAGAAGGTCATACCAGATCTCTATGATGAAATTTTGGATTTTGACATTGTTTTACATGGTTTCTCATGAGGACCACTTTTGAATTTTGACATTTTATATGACATGTTTTTACCTGTTTTTAAAGGTTTTGACATTGTTCTGTTATATTTATTGGTTTCTAAAGGTGACTTTTAAATTTTCATTGTTTTGCACAATATATTTGTTGGTTTCCAAAGAGGACTTAGAGATTTTTTTTTGCCACATGCCTCTAACACTAACCAACTACCAAGGCAGCTGATGCTTCAAGATGGCTAGCTCTGGGAAATGCATGTGAATTTATAGTGCCCAGGACCAAACTGCAAAAGACAAGCTGTTACCAGTAGATGGCTCCAAGGTGGGAGGCAAAGGGAGTAGTCCTTGAATGGGAGACTGAAGATATGGGCTCCACTGAATCTTAATTCCTGCTCTTTCTGTACCATGACTCCATGCCTATTTTTCTCTGAGACTGTTTTTTTCAAGTTTGGTTTTGTCCCTGCCCCACCATGCCCTAGAAATCTCTGCTCTTCGTGCTCTAGTTATAATGTCCTGGACAGACTAAAGACAAGGTACATTCTAATGTGGTCTCTTTCCAAGGTTTTTGTTTGTTTGTGGTTAGCGTGTGTGTGTGTGTGTGTGTGTGTGTGTGTGTGTGTGTGTATGTGTGTGTGTGTGTGTTATTGTTTAATACGTTCTTTATTCTCTGGGTTATGGGTACTTAATCCACAACTATGCATGATAAATTATAATATGGTTTTTCTAATCCAGACAGCTACATTGATAACCCTCTTTAAAGGAAGAATTTACCTTTAAAGCTATCATACTTATCTCTTATTTAGTTTGAAAAATGAAATATGAGCCAGGAGTGGTGGCCCACACCTTTAATCATAGCAGTAGGGAGGCAGAGGCAGGCAGATCTCTGTGATTCAAGGCCAGCCTGGTCTATTTAGTAACCCAATTAAAAGATGGGCTAAGGAGCTTAACAGAGAGTTAAAAAAAAAAAAAAAAAAAAAAGATAAAAAGAATGAAACATGGTGGACTGGCAAATTGCAAGTTTTAAAAAGTATCAAAGGGAATATTAAGGTTAGCACATGAGAGGGTCACACTAGGGAACCTGGGAACCTGCCTCACTCTACAGCAGGGAGGGAGGGCACTTATTATACAAGCTAACTGATTATGGGTATAGTAAATGTTTAATGAAACTAACACAGACTAATGCAAATGTATAGTGAGTACCAAGATCTGTTTAACTATTTAATTAATGAGCCAACAGGATAAATCAAAGATATTTTAGCAAAGAAGGATTTTTGTATGAGGATTAAGATGAATGGATATTTCCAGAATGGAAAAAAATGAGAAAGTTTATGCATGTTACAAAGGTCTAAGCAGCGTTCATACCTTAAGGTATGTGAAAAGATGAGATTTAAAGAGAATATATAGATACACTTAAATTTTCTAAGATCAAAGTTCAGTCAAACCTCTATTTACATTAGTGAAACTGCTTGTTTTATTCTTGTTAACAATTATAAGGGCTGGCATAAAGAACAAAACATAACCCTAACCCAAGGTTTATTTAAAAGCATTTTTGGTAGTTCAAACTTTATCTACACATTACATAGCAATTAAAACTACCAGACTGGTATAATTGACTTTCTTGATTGTTTAATAGCTACTACTTAGAGGACTAGGCCAATGTGATCACAGGGACTTACTTAAAGGGACAATGTACTGGCCTTCAGGATTAACTAAATCCATGGAGACAATAGGGCATCTCTCAAAATGTCTTGTAATTGTGGTGAGTCAGCTGTCCTCTTGTTCAGGGAGACCTCACCAAATGAACTCTTAAGTCCGCAAAGAGGAGGGTCGACACAGAAGATATGTCCTTAGTGCTTCTAAGTGAAGCCATAGTCAAGTAAGGCCTTTGACATATCCTCACCTAGATGGAACAAGTGGTAAAGAAAGGCCAAAGGAGCCAGAAGCTGCCCTCAAACCCAAGTGACCCCTGAGGACCAGATCCTTAATGATCTCGAGAATTAAAACAACAGCAGCAACAACAACAAGAAAACCACACAATTTAGGCCAAATGCCTGGCCTGGTCTTGAACAGCCAACAAGGAAACATAACCAAAGATTAAAGTTATTGGTATATTTAAGAGTTCAAGGCATCACAATTCCTAGACATTAGGCTTAAGTCTATATGAGATGTAACTTTGATCATTATTTCTTGCTAATGATTTTTTTCTTCATAAGAAAATGCTGCCTAGATATAAGACTTCAGACCAGGACATTCAACACTGCAGTGCCTACCTGCAGGCCCACTATTGTTTTAACCTAAAAATTAAATGTTAATTAAATTTCTCCTCTTCCTCTTCCTCTTCTGTCTCTGTCCCTCTCACTGCCATTAGAGAGGGAACTTACACTGTGATTCTAGCCACTCCAGGAACTATCAAAGTACCTGAAAGCAGATTCTGAGTTCAACACTCTCAAGTCCAGTCTTGGAGGCCCCCCTAAATTAGGAGGAGCCCAATAGCTGGGTGCTCTTGGGAGCCCTCATCAAGAGAGCCTAATGAACTTTAGTTTGTATATTTCATAATATCACCTGTTCTGGCTTTTCTTGGTTTCCTGCCTAGAAATTGCAAAGCTAAAAACTCTTGCCTTTATTCTCTCTCACATACCCTCTCAGGTGCATGTCAAATATTTCCTTTCTTCCTGACAGCTAACAGTTTTGGGGTTTTTCAGATAGGCCTACTGAAGGGGGTACCACAGTTACCATACCTGTTTGGCATGGAAGAAGCCAAAACAGTCATTGCCTCAATTCCCTATTGGCAGTTAGGAACACCTCTTCAGAAAGGGCAAGAACAGGGGGAAGAAATTAGCCAGGCAGTTTAGGGTAAAAAGACCCCAAAGGAAAGTAATCAGTGTCTTCTTGGCTAAAAGTGAAAAATATCCTTGGGCCTCTTGGCAGCCCAGTCTGTGCCAAAAGCCAGAGATGCTAAAATTATGTGGGGCTCTGATCTGATTCTTAAAACGTTTCATATTACTTCTTCAGAGGAGGGATGTTACAATAGCAAAAACACAAACAAACAAAAAACAAAACACCACCACCACCACCACCATGAAAAAAAACCCACCTTAAAATTGGTCATGAGACCAACAATCTCTGCCTGGGTGGAAATTTAATTTTCCAGTTTTACTAGTCAAATTAGACCACCCCTAAGAAGGCAGGCTCACCTTAAGTCATTCTAAAGAGACGAATACCTAGTCTGTTAATGAGGTGACCTTTTCTTGCCCGGAATCCCCAGCCCTGAGTGCAGTGTTTTTGGATTGGACCACAGTCCCGTGGCTTCCTGAAAGTCTGCTTTGCTTCTTTCTTTTCTAACCATGCTTTCCCTAACACTTTGGACTCCCCCAACATTTTGGGTTTATTTTCTTTTCCCTATCTCCATTATACTCCCTTTAAAGTCAGGAATGACGGAGAAATATTAGGTCCTGAATGCTCCTTGTGTGATGGCCACCCTTCAACTACTTTCTCTGAGGTGACACATCTCCAACCACAAGCTCCTTCCTAAGGGGAGAAGCATAAAAATTCCAAGTCTGTAGGTAGTTGAATACACTGTGATACTATGACATGTTACAGAGCTATTAGACAACACATTTTCAAAGAACACACTGTGACATGGGAAACTAGTAATGAAAAGCAACCTGGAAAACCAAACTAGCTGTCTCTGCTGTCTTTAACATACTACCCACCACACCCTGAATTTCACATCACGTCTCAGGCTCACTCTCTGCCTAGTAAACCAGCTGTTCCATTGAGGTCAGTTCTTTAGTCCCTTTCCTGCTTCCTATTTCCTCTTTTTTTAAAGTTATTTATTTAATAACCACATACTTAGAAGAAGCATTTCATGACAAGAGCATTGACATATTCAATAACAATTTCCAGAGTTAAGATGCATCTGTTTCAAGATTGGCTGTAAAGTTTTAGGTTTACAGTTGAATCAATACAGTTATACAATATTGTACTCAGTATAAACCCTGTAAGATATAAAATTAAATGAGGTTTTAACCTTTAAAAAAGATCTCCATTTCATTATTAAAATACACAGTTTCATACAGAAAAGTTCATTTTTAATACAATTGACACTATGATGCACATGTGTTTCTAATCTCTATATATCTGATTAGTACTAGTCACAGTCGGTTACTTTCTGAGCTCCTTGGCATCTGAGCATGGATATAAAGTCATCAGGTAGATTTCAGTGGTAATATTTTTCACATCTCCTAGGAGCAAATTTTTATGCTTTGAAGAATTACTATTTTTTTTAAATTTTATTTATTTTTTTAAATTTTTATACCAACTTCCCAGATAGCACACTCCCATACCGTCCCTCCCACCACTAGAGTCCTTATACTCTGATATCCCTGCTACTGTCCGCTGTGTGGTCGTCACCTTCAGCTGTTCCCACTACTTGTCCATCTGGTGAATCTAGTCAGACTATCTAGAGGTCTTTGTTTTAGGAAGGTCAGCTGTTCCTCATCTAGCAGTAATCAGTTGTCAATATTCCTTTGGATAAGATTGGGGTCTGCTGTTCATTTTCCAAGTTCTATGCTGGGTTACTATCTGGGAGTCCCTTTGGCCATCCTGGCCAACAACTCAAAAGAAGGTATCACCTGTCTGGCATTGTTGCTTGTTATGTAGCATTTACCCATACATATGGACTCTTATGAAATTATATTGGCTCCTTTAATCTTTGGTTATACTTTCCTATTGGCCATACAGTTGGACCAGATAAACCAATTTATTTTTACTCTTAAGGTCGTTTAAGGATTTGTTCCTCAGGGGTCACATGGGCTTGGGAGGAGCCCCTGGATCCTTTCTTTTACCAGTTCTGCCTATGTGAAGATAAGTCAAAGGTCCTGCTTGACCATGGTTGGCTTTGCTTGGAAGCATGGAGGAAATGATTCCTCTGTGTTGACCCTCCTCTTTGTAGACTGGACACTGGTTCAAGTCCATCTGGTGGAGTCTCCTTGGCCTCCTTGATCAAGAGGACAGGTGACCCACCATTATTACAGGACATTTTGAGAGATGCTCATAGTGCCCTGGAACTAGTCGACCTAGGAGGGCAAGGAGCAAAAACTGTCCTTTAAGTCCCTCTGACCAAATTATTATAGGCCTCAAAGTATGTCTGTTAAAGACCCAAGAAGGTTAGTTCCACCAGTCTGGTATTATTAATAACTGTGTGTCATGTAGATAAATCTTGGGCAAAGCCCAGTTGATCTCAGATAAACCTTACCTAGACATATATTTCTTGATCTGCTATGTATAATTTGTCAGTAGATTGTAGGAGTAATAGGGTTCCCTCTGGTTTTCAAAGCTAGCTAGGCATTGTTTATCTCTCACATTGTCTCACCCCTCTGTCATGGTTTTCCCACTTAAGGTGCCCCCATTTCTCCCCTTTCTCCCTTACTAATACCCTTCTCCTATGGTCTTACCTCTTTGAGCTCCTTCTTTCCCTTTATCCCCTAGGTTCCTTGTATATCCTTCCATCCCCGTCCCTTAAACTAACCCAATTTTTATCCACATCTCCCTTATTAAGTCCTATTTCTTACTGCTCTTCTCTTTCAGGTTATTTCTTTTCCTTTACCTCCCTGTTTCCTTTCCATTATCCTGGTTCCTGTAGTTATGTCTGGATACATACTCACTTATCAGGATTTGGTTCTAGGATCCACATATGAGGGAGAACATGCA
>NW_008351881.1:7257502-7258549 GCF_000622305.1 Nannospalax galili | reverse complement strand
TTGCAGACAACAGAAAGATGGGTTTTGTTTCTTAATCCATTCACATAGTCTGTGTCTTTTGACACAGACTCTTAATATTTAAAGTTATTAATGGGAAGATGAGTATTGAATCCTGTCATTTTTATTTCTGTTTACATTCTTGATATAGGTGTACTTTTCCACAGTTATACCTTCATTGGATTTCTTTCTCCAATCTCTTGGGTTATACTCATTCCTTTGTTCAGATCTTTGTATTGCTTCCAGAACTCTCTGAAGGCTGGTTTTGTGGACATGAATTCCTTCAGCCTATTTATGTCATGGAAGATTTTTCTTTCCCTTTCAACTATAATAGACATTTTGGCTGGGTATAGTAATCTGGGTTGGCATCTGTGGTGATTTAAAACTGGGTATGCTTTGTTCCACGCTCTTCTGGCTTTCATAGTTTGCACTGAATAGTCAGCTGTAATCCTAATGGGTTTCCCTTTATATGTGACTTGTTGTTTCTCTTTTGCAGCTTTCAGGATTGTCTCTTTGTTTTGTACGTGTAGTGTTTTTACTATCATGAGCCGAGGACAGTTTCTTTTCTGGTCCTGTCTGTTTGGTATTCTGTATGCTTCTTGTATTTATATGGGCATGTCTTTCTTTAATTTTGGGAAGTTTTCTTCCACAATTCTGCGCCATCAAGAGTTTCTTTTCTGGTCCTGTTTGTTTGGTGTTCTATATGCTTCTTGTATTTGCATGGGCATGTCTTTCTTCAATTTTCGGAATTTTTTTTCCATGATTCTGTTGAAGATCTGGCCTATTCCTTTATCTTGGGTTCTTCTCCTTCCTGTATGCCTATTGATTCATTACTTTGCTGTTTTTATGGGGTCACAAAATTTCTGCATATTCCATTCTTGTGATTTCTTCAATTTTTCATAATCTTTGCTTGAGTGGTCTAGTTTGTACACTTTATCTTCCAGTCTTGATACTCTGTTTTCCATTCGTTCATCCTATTGGTGAGGATTTCTCCTGTCATTTCTAATTGGCTTACTGAATGTTTCACTTCCTTCTTCATTTCTAACTCTT
>NW_008351881.1:7241656-7257369 GCF_000622305.1 Nannospalax galili | reverse complement strand
CTTTGGTTTTTCATGTTATTTTTTTCTCTGTGATTTTGACATGTGAATTTCTTTTGTAGTTTCTGATTCTTGTGTGAGACGCAGGCCTTCAAGTTTAGGTCTGCTTCTTTTTGTGAACTTTATGCGGCTTTGTGGTTTACTTTTTGGGCATGAAAAGCTGGTTCCTCTAAGCTTCTGGTTCTCTCTTTTGATTTTATATTGGAGTGGCCAGATTGCTTTTGTCTTCAGGAGTTCCCACAGAGGCCCAATTCAGATGAGGGTAAGATGTTTTCAGGCTTTCTCCTAAGGTCTAGATCCCTCCAGGAATGATTTTGGCCTCAGGAATTTGGGGGTTGGACTGGCCTGGGAGCCTGGCCCAGGAAAGATGCTGGTCTAGGGCAGCTGGTGGCCGTGCCACCCAGAGATGCAAAGGCAGATGGTGCGGGAAGAGGCCTCAAGGACTGCTGGGGACTGCACTAAGGAGTTGTGTTGGTCTGGATGCAAAGGATCAGGAAGAGGAAAGGTCAGGCTTGTGTCCCAGAAAGAGGCTGGTGGGTGTTTCAGGCCCTGGGAAGCAGACGGAATTGAGGGTGGGGCCAGGCCCAGAAGCAGTGCTCCTGGGGCCCAGAGAAGGTACTATGTTGCTCTGGATGAAAAGGATCAGGAAGTAGTGTTGGTTCCCCAGTTGTCTGGGGCCCCAAGACAAGGAATGGGACAGGACGCAAACTAGGAGGAGAGACCAGCAGGGGAGATGGGAGGGTGAATGATGCTGGGGGAGTCAAGGCACAGAGGGCATGATGCTTTTACCCTGGAGAGAGGCCTGTGGGTAGGAGAGAGGCCTGCAATGGGTGGTGCAGGCTCAGGGAAGCAGCCCTATTTTCTTTTTAAAAAATATGCATTTAGACAGCCTAAGAGGGTGGGTTCAGACCTCCATCAGTACAGCAGCTCAGATCTCAGCAGACTGCCAGAGAGTGCCAAGCTCAGGCCTCCCTCTGGCCTCCACCTGGCAGAGGACCTGAGAACCCAGGGGACTGCCTGAGAGCACCAGATCCTGCCTCCACGTGGTGAAGGAAGCCTGAGTGTACCTGACTGGAAACTGAATTTCGCTTCTGTGGGTACTCCTGAATAGCTGATCTGAAGCCATCAGTCCCCTCCAAATTAAAACTGAGTGAAGCTGAACCCTGTACCAACCAACTTTAAATAACCAATAAAGAAAGGATCTAGGCACCCAGACAATACAAACAGAAGCATACTTCAACTTAATTCTCAGAATCATAAACAACAAAAGAAATTCACATGCCAAAATCACAAGGAAAGCATAATAAAATGGAAAGCCAAAATACTATGTCTCCCCCAAACTCCACCAGTCCTGCAGAAGAGTTTTACAAGGAGAACCCCCTAGAGATAACCCAGGACACAGAATTTAAAAGAACAGGGGATCAACTTCTGACTGAAGTTTTCACAAAAACTTCTCTTTTCACAAAAAAGATAGAAATATGGATGAGAACTCAGGCTAAAATGAAGAAAGAAGTGAAAAACTCAATAAGCCAACTTGAAACAACAGGAGAAAGCCTCACCTCTAGAATGATTGAAATGGGAAACAGAATATCAACACTGGAAGATAAAGTTGAAGAATTGGACCACTCAAGCAAAGAGTATGGAAAATTAAAAAAACACAGGAATGGAATATACAAGAGATGTTCTTTACCATAAAAAGACTAAATCTACGGATCAAAGGAATAGAGGAAGGAGAAGAATTTCAGGTTAATGGTATTGACCAGATCTTAAACAGGATTGTAAAAGAGAATTTCCTGAAATTAAGGAAAGACATCCCCATACAAATACAGGAAGCACACAGAACACCAAATAGACAAGATCAGAAAAGAAACTCCCCATGACATGCCACAGTAAAAACACTAAATGTACAGAACAAAGAGAGAATACTGAAAGCAGCAAATGAAAAACAAGTCACATGCAAAGGAAAGGAAAACCCATCAGAATTACCGTTGTCTCCTCAATGCAAACTATGAAAGCCAGAAGAGCCTGGACCAAGGTATTTCCAGTTCTACATGACAGTAGATGCCAGCCCAGAATACTATACATAGCAAAAATGATCAAGTAGGCTTTATCCCAGAGATGCTGGGATGGTTCAATATACGCAAGTCAAAAAATGTCATTAATCATGTAAATGGACTCAAAGACAGAAACCACATTGTCATCTCAATAGATGCAGAAAAGGCTTTTGACAAAATTCAGAATGCATTTATGTTCAAAGTCCTAGAGGGAATTGAACTGGAGGGAACATACCTCAACATAATTAAAGCTATATACAACAAACCCACAGCCAACATCATTCGAAATGGAAAAAAACTGGAATCATTCCCATTAAAATCAGGAGCCAGACAAGGATTTCCACTATCTCCACTCCTTTTCAACATAGTGCTTGAAACTCTTGCTGGAACAATAAGACAGGAGAAGAAAATTAAAGGAGTACTAATTGGAAAAGAAGAGGTCAAACTATCACTTTTTGCAGCTGGTATGATACTATGCCCAAAAGATTGAAAATATTCCACCAGAGAACTCCTTAACAGATCAACACTTTTGGTATACTGGCAGGTTATAAAGTCAGTCTACAAAAATCAGTAGCCTTTATATATACCAATAACAAGCAATTGGAGAAAGAATACATCGAAATACTCCCATTCACAAATGCTGCAAAAAAATAAAATTTCTCAGAATAAATCTGACCAAAGACACCAAATATCTCTACAGTGAAAAATTTAAATTGTTAAAGAAAGATATTGAGGAAGGCACCAGGAGATGGAAGGACCTCCCATGTTCATGGATTGGAAGAGTTAATATTGTGAAAATGACCATCCTACCAAAAGCAATATATAGATTCAATGCAATACCAATCAAAATTCCCATGACATACTTCACAGAATGAGAAAAATCCATCCTTAAATTCATATGGAGGCACAAAAGACCCCAGATAGCCAAAGTATCCCTGAGCACAAAGAGCAATGTTGGGGGGATTACTCTATCAGATCTCAAAGTATACTACAGAGTTATTGTCATGAAAACAGCATGGAATAGACACATAGATCAATGGAACATCATTGAAGGTCCAAACTTGAGTACACGCAATTTTAACCTCTTGATATTTGACAAAGATGCCAAGAACACACAATGGAGGAAAGACAGCATTTTCAAAAAATGGTGATGGCAAAACTGTATCTCCACCTGTAGAAGAATGAAATTAGATCCTTATCTTTTGCCTTACACAAAAGTCAACTCCAAATGGATCAAACACCTCAATGTGAAACTGGAAACCCTGAAACTATTAGAAGAAAATATTGGCAATAACTAACAAGATATAGGTGGAGGAAAGGATTTTCTAAATCAGACAGAAATTGCTCAGGAATTAAGGTCAGCAATCAATAAATGGGACCTCATAAACTAAAAAGCTTCTGTACAGCAAAAGAAACTATCAAAAAAGTGAAGAGAAAACCCACAGAATGGGAAAAAATCTTCACCAGTGACATATCTGACAGAGGTTTAACATCCAGAATATATAAAGAACTCAAAAAACAAAGAATTGAGATACAAAATGACCCAATCAAGAGACGAGCTAAAGATCTAAACAGAGAGTTCTCAAAGGAAGAAATCAAGATGGCTAAGAAGCATCTCAAAGAGTTTCAACATCATTAGTAATTAGGGAAATGCAAATTAATACCACCCCAAGGTATCACCTTGTCCCAATCAGACCAGCTAGGATCAAGAGAACAAATGACACCAAATGCTGGCGAGGATGTGGAGAAAGGGGAATGCTCATTCACTGCTGGTGGGATTGCAAACTTGTGCAGCCTCTGTGGAAAGCAGCGTTGAGAACTCTTAAAAAACTAAAAATGAACCTACCTTATGACCTGGTTATACCACTCCTGGCATATACCCAAAGGACTCATCCTATTGTAGAGACACTTGTACAACCATGTTTGTTGCTGCTGTTTTCACAATAGCTAAGAGATGGAAGCAACCTAAGTGTCCCTCAACTGATAAGTGGTTAACAAAAATGTGATATATTTACACAATGGAGTTCTATTCAGCAGTAAAGAAAGATGAAATAATGAAATTTGCAGGTAAATGGATGAATCTAGAAACTATGATACTAAGTGAAGTAACACAGACTCAGAAAAAAAAATGACTTATGTTCTCCCTCATATTTGGGACCTAGCACCGAATCCTTTTAAATCGCAGACCCTTTTATAAGATGATGCTATACAGCAGTCTCTTCTGCATGAAATAACTACCATCATCACAACTTCAGCAGAGCCTGATTGCTAAACATTGTTACAATTGGGCTTTTTGATGGTTGTGCTCATTCATTAAAGGAGGGCCGAGCAGGGTCATTGGACCCTTACTGGAGTATCCAGCCACTCTTCCCAGCCAACTGTATGTAATTTGACCATAATCACACATGGCCTCTTGGGTTTGGGGAGGGCTAGAGTATACAGTCTGTGGAAGGCTAGGAAGTGAAGGCATGACCCATGCTGGGTAAAGGCTTTCCAGTGTGCATACCCTCAGGTCATTCACACACCTCAGCAACCTCTCAGTTATCTCAGTAAGTAAGCTCAATAAATTCATTGGTTCCCCAGGAAAACCTTAATGAAATACTGGCTTGACATTAGAACCTCAGAAGGGAATAAGCATTGCTTAGCATCCCCAGGAAAAGAAGTCTTACAACAGATGAAAAATTTATTTGTTAATGTTATTATGTCTCATAATTATTTAAATAAAAAAGAAAACGAGAATGTAAAAGATATTAAAAGGATATGGGAATGGTGATATTTTCCAAAATAGACAGAAAAAATGAGAAAGCCTAAGCAAGTGGTGAATTTCTGTTTAGGTTTGCTATATATAAAGGATGAGACAAAAATAATATACACATAATCTTAAAATTTCTATGGTCATAGTTTCGTCAACTAGTTTAAGGAACAAATATAAATCTAGTCAATGTTTATCTGAGACTATTTGGTTCTTTACCTAAGCCTTATCTTCATAGCACATGACAATTAAAAGTATCAGACTGGTGAAACTAAACTTTTTGGATGTTTAATAGCCATACTTTAAGGCCTATACTAATGTGGTCAGGGGGACTTAAAGGACAGTTTTTGCCCCTTGCCCTCCAAGGTCAACTAAGTTCCAGGGGCCTTTGGAACATTTCTCAAAATGTCCTATAACTGTGATGAGTCACCTGTCCTCTTGTTCAGGGAGGACATGGACACCCCATGAGATGGACTTGATCCAGTCTACAAAGAGGAGGGTCAACTTAGAGGAAATATCTCATTCATGCTTCTAAGTAAAGCCAGACATGGTCAAACAGGACCTTTGACTTATCTTCACAATAGTGGAACTGGTAAAAGAAAGGAACCAGGGGCTCCTCCCAAGCCCATGTGACCCTGAGGAACAGATCCTCAAATGACTTTAAGTGTAGAAATAAATTGATTTATTTGGGCTAACTGCATGGTCTTAAACACCCAAAAGGAAAGTATAACCAAAGAGTAAAGTCATCAGTACACTTCTTTAAGAGTTCAAGGGATTACAGTTCCTAGACATTAGGCTTAAGTCTATATAAAAGTTATTTAGACAATTATTTCTCATTGATGATTTTATTTCTAACCAGAAAGTACTGCTCAGATGTAGGAACATTTTATAAAACATAAAAATAGCTAAGGGAGACAACCCACTATTGCTCTAAAATGATGGCTAAATCTGTTTTCTCCCCCTGTCTAGAAGCCTTTGAGAGGGAACTGACACTGATTCTAGCCACTCCAACAGTTTTCAAAGTGCCTGAAAACAAATCCCGAGTCCATCACTCTCGGGTCCGGCCTTGACAGACAAAGGAAAAAATGAGGAGGAAGCCAATAGAGGGATGCTTTTGGAAGCTCTCATCAAGAAATCCCAATGGACAATATGAACATTTGAAATTTGTTCCATTCTGACTTTTTTCTGGTTCCCTGTCTAGAACTTGTAATGCTAAGTACTCTTGCCTTTACTTCTTCATATCTCCTATGCACCAGGCAAGGACTTTCTTTTCTCCCTACAGAGAAGAGTTATGCAATTTGGGAGTCTTTTAGATAGACCCATTGAAGGGGTACCCCAATTGCCTCATGCTGCGTCTCTGTTCAGCATAGAAGAAGCCAGAGTGGTCTGTGTCCTGATTCCCTATTGGCAATTTGCATAACCCCTTCAAAGGATGGCGTGATAAGAATAGGAGGTAGGAATTGGGTAGGCAGTTAGGGTAAAAAGACCCCAAAGAAAAGTAGCCAGTTTCTTGGCTAAAACTCACAATGTCCTTGGGCCTCTTAGCAACATACTCTGTTCCAAAGGCCAAAAATGTCTAAAGTATTTGGGAGCTTGTATCTAATCCTTAAAAGGTTTTAGGGTTACCTCTTCAGAGGGGGGAATGTTAGAGTAGCCAAAAGCCCCATAAAAATGAATAAATGAAAGAAGAAAAGAAAAAGAAAAAGAAAAAAGTAATGGGGGGATATGGGAGGTGTTGGAAGGGAAGGAGTGGGCATGGATTTGATCAAAATACCTTATATGCATGTGTGAAATTCTCAATAAAGTTTTTGTAAAAGTTAAAAAAAAGACACAGAGACTAGAAAAATTATTTATTTATTTTACGTGTATGAGTGTATTGCTTGCCTATATGTAAGTGTACCTCTGTTGTGCAATGCCCACAGGGGTCAGAAGACAGCATTAGATCCCCTGGAACTGGAGTCACAGACACTTTTAGCTGCCATGTGGGTGCTGGGAATCGAATCTGAGTCCTCTGCAATAGCAGTCAGTGTTCTTAACTGCTGGACTATCTCTCCAGCCCCTTCCTATTTTCTTACAACCATAGCAACCTGTTCCCTGTGACTACAGTCTGAAGGTGAATTTGAAGTTGGGCAAAGGTATTCCTGTTCCAACTTTTTTTTTTTTCTTTTTTGGTCTTTTTGAGACAGGGTCTCCCTGTAGTCCCAGCTGGCCTGGGACTTGCTTTGTAGACCAGGCTGGCCTTGAACTCACAGGGATTCACCTGCCGCTGCCTCCTGAGTGCTGGGACTAAAGGCGTGCACCACCAGTCCCAGCTTCCTCCTTCAATTTTTCAATCTACATGCTCTTACTGCATGTAGTACTATCTGATTTAATTCTCTTAGTACCATTTTTCTCCTTAGAAATGGATAGATTATGAGTTAATATGTATTTAGTGCTTCCTTTGTTTGGAATTATACATTCACTATTTTATCCAGTCTTCCTGGTGTTCTACAAAGCTGATGCTCTGGGTGAGGAAACTAGGTTATGGAGAATTTATGTGACATAACCGAAGTCAAATGTGGCAAGTCACAGAGTCAGGCTGACACCCATGGCTTCCTGGCTTCCGTCTACACCTTAGCAATGGATGAACATAGTCTCTGTCCTCAAGAAATTCACTAACTGCTGGCATGCAACAGAAGTTAACACTTAGCACAATTAAGTCGCCTGGGAATTTCTGCCACTTAACTGCCCACCCTTCTCATTAGTTATTTTTTATTGCTGTGACCAAAATACCTAGTATGGACAACTTGAGTGGAGGAGACGTTTACCTTGGCCCACTCTTTCAGCGGCTACAGTCCTTCATGACAGGGATAGCATGGTGGCTAGAGCAGCTCTGTGTTTGTGGTGGGAGTATGAGGAGGTGGCTTTGTCACTTGGCACAGACCTGGAGGCAGAAAGCTCAGGCCGGAAGCCGATGCAGGTATGACCTCCAATGGCTGACCTCGTGACTTACTGTGCCAGGTGGCTTTACCTTCCAAAGGTTCCACAACCTCCCAAAACTGCCACACAGGCTGGGACCAAGTGTTCAAACACATGAGCCAATGGAACACATTTCCATTCAATCACAACACCTTTCTCTAGTTTTTAGAGGAAACCCAGGTGGTTCCTGATGGAAGGATATCATTTCTGCAAGCAGCACCGAAACGGAAGTGATTGCAATGAAACCAGGTTCCTGTGGAAAGAAAGTCATGCTGAAGCAAACGCTCTGTCTCTGGGACATGGCCTCTTTCAAGAATGCAAGAACCAATCTTAAACACTCGGCAAACACATTCTGTCATCATGTGTTTAATGAAAAGGATAAAGGAGAGGAAGAGGAAGGAACCATTTACTCACCTTTCAGGGTTAGAGATGAGCAGGCTGAGGGGAGGTTGGAGGTAATCAGCAGCACCAGGATTTTTTTAAAGGGTTAGTTCATTTTAATAAACTGCAAAGTAGCTTTAGGATGTGATACTATATTCATTTCAACAATTATGCCCCCTCCTCTCCATATATACATATATATATATATACTCTTTAGCCTACACACTTCATGAAGCTCCCTCTCGGTGGATCTGCTATCAAGGAAGCCAGCAAGGGTCTCTGCTAAGGCCCTAGGACGCAAGGTGTGTGTTCTTCCCAACTTAGTTTCTTCCCCCTCCCCACTGTCCTGCCTGAAGTGGCAGTTTGCCTTAAAGAAGAGATATTTTTAAGCCATACAGGGACCTGTTCAAGTTCTACTCCAGAAAGAAGACCCAAATAAGGAACGTTTCTTTTCTGCTTGAAGATCAGAAACAGTTCTACTAAGTGAGTTTTAAGTAGATTTTTTGTCTTCAAAGAGAGAGAAAAAAAGCACACAGAATTAAAACACGGTAAAAAGAAGGCCAGAATCAGGACTAGAGTTTGAATTTTATGTCTTGCTTTTAATAATTGCATGAACTTGGGCAGATTTCTTAACCTGTCTGTACTTCAAGTTATTTATCCAGGCAAAAGTGAAAAACTCTTACCCAGCATACCACTGTTGATGATGATGAAATTAAATAATATACAGGAAAGTCATCTGTGAAATGTTAAGCATGGCACAGTTAGTCTTATTGTTGCAGAGGATATTATTATTAGCTTCGCAGTGCTTGTTATAGGTCGGTACTTGGTCACAACTTGTTTTTGTTGTTTCAACCACATTCCAGTAGTGAAGAGCTGCGGTGCTGCATGCACTCAGGCTGGCCTGCTATGTGAACCTGTTGAAAAATGATGACTGATAACCAAAAAGAAAAATGTGAGAAATTTTTGGGCTGCTTACTTCCAGCCTGGAGTTTTCACTCCCCCTAACTGGATGGATTCTCTCCAAGTTGTAACCTTTGTATGCCATCAGGAGTTCGGTGTTCATAAAAGAAGAAGGGGCTTCTTCAAATTCTCATAAACATTAAAACAAACATTTCCAAAAGGCCTCAAAACAGCAGGATGAGATTGGGCTGCAATTTGCAGAAGGCGGGAGACAGCAGGTAGCCCAGGTCAGGGAGGCTTAGGATGTCTGTTTCTCTCAGCTCCATGGGCACAGAGACACAGGCCATACTAGTCTGATGGGTAGCCAGGGCAGAGCAAAAACAGCCTCTTTAGCTTTATTTACCTACTGGCCTCCATGTTCTCCACAGAACTCCACAGAAGGGTTGGTCAGGGCAGCTGGTGCAGGATTCTTTCCCTGATATGGCCTTTACATCCCACAGGGGAATGAAAACTAGAAGATGGGAGTCATTGGCCCCAAGGCTTGTTCCTGGAGGCACACAGGGCCTGGAGGCTTGAGGCAGAGCTCACACTTCTGTTCCACCCACAGAGACTGGGATATAATTGGTTTGGGCTGTAGTCTGGGCTTCAGAAATTTTCAAAGCTTCCTAGGAGATGCTCCAGTGCAGCCACAGCTGGGAAGCACTGATTTAAGAGGTGGGGAAGTGGGCGATTAGAGGAGGACTCTTAGGCAGGCCCAGCTGAGACAGGGCTATGTTGCAGTGCTTCTTGTAAAAAACAAAAGTTTTTCTTCTTCTAGAGCTGATTAGAAGGTGAGGTCTCACATGATGTGAAGGACCCTGTAACCTTTGGGGTTCATCAGCATCACACCCAAGACTGATGGGAAGGAAAGTAGAGAATGAGCTGCTCACTGACAATTGGGAGGATGACTCGAGTAGACCGCAGTTATTTCTGAATTAGCATTCCGTGTAACCACTGACCGTCACCTCCCACTAGCCATTTTATCTAAATTTGGCTCTCATCTTCTCCCTCACAATGATTGCGATTGGACAGAAGCACTCTAAATAAACTGTATTGTAAATTTTATATTTAACTTGCCCAAACTACGGCTAATTTGTGAACAACCAAAACAGCAACAATCAAAAAGCAGCATTTATTTTGAACTTCAAAAAGGATTTATTCAGTCTCTTTCTCTTGTTTCCCAGGCATTGTTTTCTGAGGAGCGCACAACGCCATACCGCACACGCCGCATTTCCCTCCATTCTATTTAGCCCTTCTAAGAATGGCTCTGCCTGGGAACACTGAGAACATTCGAGCACGTCCAAATACCCAGGAGTTAACCCCTGCGTGCGCAGACAGGCTCCCTGGCCTGAAGTGGTTTTACTGGGAGTGGTGGTATTCTGACAGCCTCTAGGGTCTGTGGAGATGGTACCACTTTAAGGGTTAAATGCAGCATGCAATTAAAAAAAAAAAAAAAGCGTAATTTGTTGAAAGAGGCCTGAAGAACATGGGAATCTGAGAAGGTGGGATACTGAGCATGTGCAGGGCCCTGGAAACTCAGATTTTGGCCGGAATCAGCGGAAAGACTCTACTGGGGTTTCAATGACTTTACTGAACTTCTAAGCCTTCCTGTTGAAAAACTGACAGTACCTTTGACAGCGTGTTATTACCTTACAATAAAATCTGTCCCCTGGCTCCCATGTTGCTGCCTTCAGGGCTTCTGAGGTGTGGGACAGTTAGCTGAGGGTGGAGGGAGCGAAGATGCAGGTTCTAGAAGTTCTGGTGTAGGGAGCCTCTCAGGGCCGCGCTGGGATCACACTCCGAATTTTGTTTCCATTTTCAGTGGAGTTGCACATTATAGGAGAATGCCTCCAGGTTTATAGTCTTATGGCTTATTGTGTGTATATCCTATAAAACCGAAAACCATATGGAGAATTCTGCTTTCTTGGCTTTTTTTTGTGTGTGTACCAGGAAGTATAAAATGTTTTGAGATGCTATTAAGCCCTTAAGTTACAAAATCAAGATTCCACCTTAAAAATTTTCCATACTGTACGTTGTTGCATAGCCTGGGGTGCTGACTGCCTGCCAAATATCTATCAGGGAGTGATTTATGATATACGATATGGTCCCCAGCCCAAGTGGAGACTGCGTAGTTGCAACATGAGAAAGGGCAGGCCTTGTTCCCTCGAAACCACCATGGCTGGTTTCTGTTTGGTTTTTCCGAAAGAACATACAGTACAAAACGTGCGGCATTTTACAGCTCAAAACTTACATAAGAACAAAACACGATTCAGCTAAAAGTCCTTAGTTTCTTGTTGCCTGACAATGGGTTTTGCCTTGGACGGCTGTTCTTTTTCCCCATTCCCCTCTCTCTATCGCTGCTCATCTTCTGAGCTCTGAGATAGATAGATTCAACAGCTCTGTTCTGGCAATTAAAATATTTTAAAATGAAATATCCACTCCAGGTTTTAAATATTTCATGAGCTTTTCACTCTACTATGACTAAGATTATGTGATTTCTGGTGTTTTCTGTTCTACCAATGTCTCCTTTGCAGCTGCAAAGATATATCGCCCATATGGCTTCAGCACACTTCGCAGTGTGCTTGGCTAGAGCAATGTAGACCCGATGCAGAAGAACAGCCATTTTTCCTTCACATCAAAGGTGCTTTGGCTGTGCTGGGCATTTGTGTGGCTGCAGGAAGGGACAGAGTGGCTGCTTGGCGTTGGCTACTCATTATCTTCATAGCCTACTGATGTGTGTAGAGGATTTATTTGCTATTTTTATTTTATGTGTGTGTGTGTAATTGCCTGCATGTAGGTAAGTGCACCCGTGTCATGCAATGCCTGTGGAGGACAGAAGAGATTGTCAGATCCCTTGAAACTGGAGTTACAGACAGTTGTTAGCTGCCATGTGGGGGCTGGGATTTGAACCTGAGTCTTCTGCAAGAACAGTCAGTGTTCTTATCTGCTGAGCCATCTCTCCAGCCCTGCAGGTTCTTTTTAAAAACTGGTATAAGTGTATATTACTTTTTTTGGAAATGTGAGAATTCAGAATGTACCCGAGTATGCTAAGGGTGACGTGTGACAGATGGTTTGCTTTTCCAGGTTATTTTGTTTCATTTTGCTTCCCCATGTCACAGCATAGTCTTTGGAAACATGAGTCTAATGGCTCTACAATGTGTGATAACATCACAGTATACTTAACGGTTTCCTTGCTATCCAACATTAAACATATACATGTTTCCATGTTAATAGGACTCTTATTAATAGCAATCAGATGAGAAACTCTGTATGGGCCTTTGGGTGCATTTCCATTAGACATGTAGCTTCAGGTCTTGTGTTCATTTGAAACTCTACTCTGAATATTACTGTCATGCCTATATGTTGCCTGGGTATGATTTCATCCCTGCATTCTGCAGTACTCTGGTAGCTGGTAGTGGTTTTTAATTTTCCCAAATTCAATACATATCAGATGATAAAGTTAGTTCTAACTGACATAATTTTAATGTTAAAACTGTGTATTGTCCCATAAGCAGTCTCTTAATTCTGAGTTTTCAGTAACTCAGTTTAACAACCTTTCTCAAACCTGTACTCTGCATAACAGATTCATTTTGAGAAGTGTGAGATGATATAACTCCTTGAAATAACCCAGGGATTAATAATTTTCTGGAGCAGTTGAGTAATGTATGGAAATGCAGCTAGAACTTACTAACTGGCTCAAACTTGGTGACTACCTGGTATCTCAGCATCATGGACAAAGACAACAAAAGCGTACAGAAGGTAATGATTCAGAAATAAACTGGGTATAATGCTTGCTTCTTTTTCTTTTTCTTTTCTTTCTTTCTTTCTTTCTTTTTTTTTTTTTTTTAAGGGTCTCCCTGTAGCCCCAGTTGGCCTAGAACTCACTATGTAGACCAGGCTGGCCTCAATCTTACAGAGATTCACATGCCTCTGCCTCTGCCTCCTGAACACTGGGATTAAAGGTATGTGCCACCATGTCTGGTGCTTTCTGTTCTTTTTTCAATATTTATTTTTATTTTATTTATATGAGTGTTTTGCCTGCGTGTATGTGAGTGCACCACATGTGTGCCTGGTGTACAAAGAGGCCAGAAGTGGGCATCAGATCCCTTGGAACTGGAGTTATAGATAGTTGTGAGCTGCCTGTGGATGCTGGGAACTGAACCTGGGTCCTCTGCAAGGACAGCAAGTGCTCTGAAGCACTGAGCAATCTTTCCAGTCCCACATATGTTTGTTGTTGATTCTGCTCATGAACTTGTATTTAACCCATCTGACAAATAATTTTTGATACTAGGGTTCTTTATGTAATGCATTTGTTTATTGGCTGGTTTATTGATTTGAGACAGTGTCTTACCCTGCAGCCTAGACTGGTTTCTAATTCACTAGTTCTCAAATGTTAGGCTTATTGGTGTGCGTCTCTACACCCAGCTCCATCATATATTTTGGATCATATTCATGTCTTAGCTCAAAATAGTTCCTCTTAAAACATCTGTGACTTGCCTCCACATACCAGGATTCTAGCTAATTTGTGTTTATACTTGATTGAGAGGATGACTATGTCAGAGAGCTCCACTGTGAAGTAAGCCCTCAGAACACCTCTCCAATTTTTCTAGCTTTTCTAAGTCACGACTGATTGGGCACCCATGATGTGACAGGCACATTTCATACTTGCCCTTCTTTATACTTCACTAGAGTACAATGAAGTTTGATAATAATCCATTTCCACAGGCAAAACTAACCTCCTAGAGATTAAGTCCGTTATTCAGAGACAGAGATTATAACTAGTAGCTGATAAATGCATACAGGTTCAAAATTCCTGTTTAGTAATTGCTTAGGGACCGCACTATAGACATATCAAGGACTCTCAAGTAGATTATTGGTAACTACTGAGTGACCCAGAAGGGCAATTGAAGAATCTTTTGATTATATGCAGGAAAACTCTTACTTCCTAAGGAACACATATTAGAGTGTTAAAGTCATTTTTCAAACTTTCTTGCTTTAGATTTAATCATCAGTAAGTCTGAAATATTTCTTAGACAACACAGAAATTTGAAAATGATTGTAGAAACTTACCTAGTGGCCCCATATTGTTGAATGTACCCTTTAGCTTTGGCAGGACACATTGAATGTCTACATATATATGTCTTGCAAATTGTTTGGCTTTGTAATTCAATAACAAGTTGTCTAACCTCTGAGCTATCCAATTTTAACTGGGAGATATGTTGATGGTGTTTTAAGGACATGCCTTCAGTGTCTGCTTGTGGAAATTTCTATTTTAATTCCCTGGGGCTCTGGATTTCAAAGACCAGGCTTCTTAACCTTTCTAGCTCCTGAAGCTCAGATAACTTGTTCCTATTTTTTAATGTAAGTGGACCTTATTTGGAATTAAAAGAACTGTTCTAGGGTTTCACCCTTTTCTCATTCTGGTGTTTAGATTGTCAAAGGAAGTCTTGAGCTTTGGGTCTTGGCAAGGTAGTACCTTCAGACAAACATCCTGTAGATGAAATTGTCCCACACAGCACTCAGTGTTCCAGGATGATTGACAGGAAGCACTGTGTCCTGAGAGGAGGGAAGACAGACACTAAGCTCAGAGGCTTCTAGGTCCCCCAAACAATAGCCAGGCTCTCATGGAACCTCATAATTTCTTTTCCCCATCTGCTATAGTAGAAACTTACAGACTGACTCATGGTGGGAGTTAGGATGGAATGGGCTGTGCAAAAGGCAAAAGGAAACTTGGCACTCGATCTAGCAAGGACAGAAAATGGAGGCTTTTTGGTAATGCATCTACCTGAGGGTTAGACACATACAAATATGCAGAAATCTGAGATTTTGAAATGACAACTTAGATCAAAGACAAAAAAAAAAGAACCACCCAAAGAAACTGACCACTCAGGGCAGGGCTCAGAGGTTAAGAGCACTGGCTATTCTTCCAGAGGACTGGGATTCAGTTCCCAGCACCCACATGATAGCTTCACAACCGTCTGTAACTCCAGTTCCAGACGATCTGATGCCCTCTTCTGACCTCTGTGGGCATTGCATACACAGGTGCACTTACATATATGCAGGCAGAACACTCATTCACATAAAATAAAAAAAAATAAATAAAATGATTTTTTTAAAAAAGGGAAAATTAAGAAATTTTGACCACTCAAAGCTATCACTGGCTATCTGAGACACTAGACTTGATGATGCCACTGAGGGATGAAACTTCAAAGGCAGTGAAAAGAAGCTAAAGTAGTCTAGAATTTTGCATATAGTTTTTCATTTGTCCCACTGCAGGTTTTTGAGTGGTTATTGTGTTACTTCGTTTAGAAGATGGAACTGAGAGTCAAAGAAGTTAAATAAAGTTGGTGCCAAGGAGTCAACCTTGGTAGAACAACTGCCATTTGATTTCTAATCTTTTGGACCCTGAATATCCATGCATTTCCCCCCCTAGTCCTATCCTCCCTAGTCCTCCCTCTTCCCCCCTTCAGTCCTGGTGGGGGAGAACTTACCTCTCTATCTCAGTCTCCTAAAGTGTCCAGTGTTGTCTCCCTTCCAGTCCTACAATCTTCCACCACTGCCAGGACCCTTAAGCCTCTTTTTCTCTGTGTCTTTTTTCAAAATTAATTAATTAATTAATTAATTTTTATTTA
>NW_008351881.1:7240092-7240626 GCF_000622305.1 Nannospalax galili | reverse complement strand
GATGGTTGTTAGCCTCCATGTGGGTGCTGAGTTTCAAACCTGGGTCCTCTGCAAGAGCAGTCAGTGCTCCAAATTACTGAGCCATCTCTCCAGCCCCTCTACAAGGTATTAAAAGCAAAATGTTCTTTATCTGGATGCCTTGCTGTGAGGGGTCACAGAGGGAGATGTAGTTCATCTGTGAGTTCGCACCAACAGGAACTCATTATGACGTGAGTCTGCGTGTCTGCTAGCAGTCGTTCCCCTTCTTACCTTTCTCTCCTCCTTTTGGGCTAGAAGTGCTGATTTTGAGGAATGATAGGAACTGGATCAAGGAAGATATAGTATCTATATCTCTACATTTCTGTATCATCTACCTATAGATGTTTAAATTGGTTGCGGCAAATCTAGACTTGTAAGAGTTTACGTATTCAGTATTTCAAAGAACAAAGTCGGAATTCCACCCAGAGGTTCAAGACTTCACAGCTGGTTCTGAAGTCCCTTCTTAGCATGATCTGCAGCACTGTCCCCCAGGCCTCCTGCAGCACTGCCCCCCAA
>NW_008351881.1:7220931-7239960 GCF_000622305.1 Nannospalax galili | reverse complement strand
CCCCAGGCCTCCTGCAGCACGGTCCCCCAGGCCTCCTGCAGCACTGCCCCCAGGCCTCTTGCAGCTCTGACCCCCAGGCCTCCTGCAGCACTGCCCCCCAGGCCTCCTGCAGCACTGCCCCCAAGGCCTCCTGCAGCACTGCCCCCCAGGCCTCCTACTGGTTCTTGGAAAGCCCCTGTTCCCTTTGTTGCATCTGCCTCCCACACTCCAACTCCTCACTGACTTCAGTCACCTAAAGATGACTTACCTGGGTCCT
This sequence comes from Nannospalax galili, assembly GCF_000622305.1. Lineage (NCBI taxonomy): Eukaryota > Metazoa > Chordata > Mammalia > Rodentia > Spalacidae > Nannospalax > Nannospalax galili. Next base: position 7,239,704 of record NW_008351881.1, on the reverse strand, counting down.
ACCGCCTCCAGTGTGAAGGTTTTTTCTCTTTGTAAACACACAGCACCTTTACCTTATTTGACAATCGCCCCTGTTGTCGGTTTGTGGAAAGCCTGTTTCTCTGCGCTGGGCTGTTGTGGAACCCATTCTGCTCTTGCCCTTCTCACAGACCGCACTGCTCTCTCACCTCCCAGGAGTCTGCATCTTATCTTTTATATTTTGACCCTCTTTTGTGTGTGTGTGTGTGTGTGTGTGTGAGAGGAGAGAGAGAGAGAGAGAGAGAGAGAGAGAGGGAGAGAGAGAGAGAGAGTCTCCCTATAGCCCCAGCTGTCCTGGCACTCATTATTTCAACCAGACTGGCCTTGATCTCATAGAGATCCTTGGGCCTTTGCCTTCCAGCTACTGGGATTACAGTGCACAACCATGCCCAAGCTGTATTTAGTGCCTCACTTATTTAAGTATTGAAGAGATCATTTTCTTTTACTTAAGAGGCAGGACTATCAGAAGAGGGGTCAAGGAAGAGAGCTCTATCAACATAAAGCTAAAGCTATTTAAAAAAATATTTTATTGATTTGAGGATTTCATGTAACATATTTTGATCATATTCAGATCCCCATCCTCCTCCCCATCCCTACCTTTTATTTCCCCAACTTCATGTCCTCTATTATTTTTTTTTTTTAAGGTCTATGAAGTCTAATCTGTATGATCAAAATGGCCTTGGATGTGGTTCTATCCTTAGGAGTCTGGTGAACCTACCAAGTGACATAGTAAAGAAAACCGAATCTCCATCCCAGAATGCAGTCACCACCAGCGGCGGCCACTCCTCTGTTCTCATGGGTGCTGCTCCTTCGTTCTCACAGGTGTCAAGGCTGCTCCACTGCTTGCCCTGGGCTGAGGCCGCTCTTCTGCCTGACCTGGGATAAGGTGGCTCTTCTGCCTGCCCGGCACTGAGGCAGCTCTTCTGCTCACCCTGTGCTGCCTCCTGTCATCACTGCTTCTGCCTGTTCAGGACCCCAGGGCTAGTGAGGAGACTGTGTCAGTGGAGCTGCATTCAGACACAGGAGACCAGGTTCAGTGACACAGGTCTGCTTTATTGCAGGAAGGCACAAGCTTATATAGAGGTAGTGGTCCAATCACAACACAGCAAGTAGGATACCTTATTAGCATAACAGGTTTAGCGTCCTATTCACATAAAGACTTAATGTCCTATCACAGAATAGCGGGTAGGATGCCTCATTAGCATAATGGGTTTCAGATGACAGAGCCTGGATTCCTGGAAACCACATGACCCTGACTGTTGCAATATCTAAGTGTTGCAATTTTGGTTTCCAAGGGTGGTGATTAGGGAGTGGCGAGCTCTAGGCATCAGTCTCATGAGCTGCCAATGGGTGCGAATGTCACAAGGCGTTTCTTGTGGCTCCAGTGGTTGGGCCGTTGCCTCAGGCCTGCTGCATGACTGTCAATAAGACTTTCACCCTAGGCTCAAACCTATCTCCCACACCAGAATCTATCAATTGTTAATAGATTCTCAGATAGGGCTGGACTTTCTGCCCACCTGCCCCATCCATTCTGAGACCATTTGGCTTGGGTATCTACAAGTCTTGTGCATGCTGTCACAATGCTATGGGTTCATATGTGCAACTACCCTGTAGTATCCAGACAAAACAATTTTCTTGTATTCATCTACCACCTTGGGCTCTTACAGTCTTTCCACCTCGTCTCTCACAATGATCCCTGAGCCTTGTGAGAAGGAGGTGTGATATAGGTGTACCATTTAGGGCTGAGCAGTCCACAATTTCTTATTCTCTTCATGTTGGCTAGTTGTGAGTCTTTCTGTTCATTACTTTCTACTGTAAGAAAAACCTTTCTGGTGAGGCTGATAGATGCACTATCTTTGGATATAACAATAATTCAGTTTAATACTATGTTTACTTAACAGAATGATGGCAGTTGATTCTCCCTTATGGCCTGAGACCTGTCTAGTCACAGGTTCTTGGCCCTAATAGTTTCAGGCATGGCTTCCATATTTTTAAAAATATTTTATTTTTATTTTATGTGTATGAGCATATTGCCTGCATGTATGTGAATGCACCTGTATTGTGCAATGCTGAGGAGGACAGAAGAGGGCTTCAGATTCCCCTGGAACTGGAGTTAAGGACGGTTTGTAGCCACCATGTGGGTGCTGGGAATCGAACCTGGGTCCTCTGCAAGAGCTGTCAGTGCTCTTAACTGCTGAGCCATCTCTCCAGCCCCAGGATTCCATCTTTTGAAGTGGGCCTTGACTCCAATTAGTAGGTGGTTGGTTACTCCTTAACATTTATACCCCTATTGCACCAGACTGCATGCTTTACCAAGCCAGTTCCTGGCGCTTGCAGGGCTCACAGCTAGATAAGGCTTAGGGTTACCTTTCTCTGCTGGTAACATGCATAGCACCTTCAATGACTAGATGAATAGCTTCTATGAAAGTTAGCCAGTAGAGATGAAGCTTTGAGGTCAGAACTGGCTTGATTGTTCCTTGTGTGTTCTATGTATGTAGTCCTCAGCAATAAGGTCTTAACATCAAGTTCTGGCAGGCAACCAAGTGCATGGCAATGGCTAGTGCTGTTTGAGGGTCTAGAGGATCTCCCTAGGTCAAAAACTTCAATTCCTGGCACTGGGCTTTTCAGAGCTAATACTTTTAGGATACAATCTTAATTAATCCTCCCAGAACTGGTCAAGCATTTTTACACACATTTTACAGATAAAGATATTTCACTTAGAAGTTTTGAGCTGTTGACTAGGGTAATATAGAATACGCATCAAATCTTGGTAATATTTTTCTTCCCCCAAAGATGTAGTCATTGAAGCACATAAGACACAATGGTCATTAGTATCTTCATGTCTCAGGAGGGAGAGAGACAGTGATTAGCAAAAATCTGCCCAGTCCATCTTCATGGTAGTTCAGGTGAGAGAGGAAATACATGCAAATCAAACAATGACCCAAATAACTGTAAGCTTGCAATGGTGGAAGGCACTAGGGAAAGGAGCTGATTGAGCTGACTATGGCGGATAGGTGGGACTTAAGTAAAAAAGGAAGGCGGCCCATGCATACCCTGAGAGAAAGTGGCAGGTAAACAGGCCCCATGGAAAGGAGGAGCAGGATAAGTGTCAGGATAAAGATCTGTGTGCCTGGAGGCCTGGAGTATGTGTGAGACAGAGGCAAGGTGGGTGTGGGGTAAGAGAGGAAAGGCTTTCTCTGTGTTATTGCCTTTATTTTACAGGGAATCCATTTAAGAGGTTTCAGCATGTGAAGGGCAGGATTCTTCTGGCTGCAATGTGGAGTGCAGATGGGAAAGGGGCAGAGGCAGCTGGCAGGAGGCTAAGCCAGGCTGGAGACTGTGTAGTCATTCTAGTGACCCACAAACACATATGGACCTAGAACAGGGAAGGTGGTAGGAGTGCTGTGGAGAGATGGGTGTGGGTTCCAAAGCTGTCAGGCAGCCCAGATGAAAGGGCATCCCAGTGGTACAAGCAGTGCTGGCATTTTGTCAGCTAAGCTTGTGACTGTTAGTGCCATTATTTTCCTTGGGAAGTTTGGAAGGTGAGGTTGCAGATTATGATGTTGAACCTGTGTGCATTCCAAAATATCTTTTAGGTAAATTAAATGAGATTCTTGTTTGGAGATCTATGTGTCATCCTGGAGACAGAAACCGGTAAGAACCTAGGTGAAATTGGTAATAAAAGCCATGATGGCTTAATAACTGACCAGAGCAAGTGAGGCTTAGTTAGGGTGAGGGGATGACACCGGATCCTGGTCTTAAAGGCTCCCCACGGACAGCTCCCCATGGACTGGTGGAAGCTTCGCTTTGTTGGATTCCAGAGTCTGAGCTGCTTCAGTGACGTTATTCTTGGAGGAAACGAAGCCAGAGTGAGTGGGAGTCAATGCTGCAATTCTTGACCTTTAAGGTTTTTCAAAGTGTTGTTTTCTACAACATGCGGTTTCCTGCCACTGTTTTGGCTCATTTCTTGTTGTGATTGAGCAACAGCAGTGGATATTATATTTGGCAATTACGCTTGTTACCTTACAGTGTTTGTGTAAACTTAGGATGGGTAAACTTCTTACTCTGCAAGCTGGAAAACATAGGCTCAGGCAGCCTGAAGAGCTCTGAGTGTAATCAGCAGAGGCTGGGATGAAGTTAGGATCCACGGTATCTCAGCTTCGGTGTTTGAAACATGCTGTTAAGACAAGTGTTTTGATTCCCCCCACAAACCCAGGAGAGGTGACTAGAAGGAGCTGTACTCTCCTTCCTTCTGCTGGGGCCTCCTGTTCCTTCCAGCTCTAGACACCATCCCGATCATGGCATTGTGATCCATACCAGGGCCATCAGGCAGGACTGCTCAACACATTCCCAAACTAAGAACAGCGAAGGGAAAGAGAACAAATGACTTTCACTCCAATAGCATGGCATCCACAGCAGCAGGAATAACCACCCAAGATGAGCTTTACAGACATCGTGTAGGCAATTTTCAAGCATTAGCCTAACAAAACTTTCAGAAACCAGCAATTCCAAAATAATAATATTCAAAATATCTGTGATTTTAAAAAGTTAATAATTTGAAAAAGTAGCATTTCCATTTGGTAAACGATTTACCAGTGCAGGCGAGCACACAGTGACCAGGACATCCAGTGAAGTGCTGCAGTTGCCCTCCCTGATATGACGATGCTACCAGCATCTTCATGTATTTCTCTAGAGACAGTCCATGTGCATCTGCCTCTGAGGACAAGTGGCTGTGCCTGGTTCTCATGCTTCGTCTTTTCACTGGGATGTGAGCCTAAGCCTGTCTACATAGATCTGGTCTTTTCTCTTTAATGGGTTCAGAATACCCCATTGCAAATGTCCCCTACGTTATTAAACTAACCTCCTGCCAATAGATACTGAGGTGCTTTACAGTCTTTGGCCGTTAAACAGTGTTGAAGAAATCATCCTTGTAAAGCATGTGAATATATCTGTAGGAGAAATTTCTAGATTTCTAGAAGTGTGATTGATGGGTCAAAAGATACATACTGACAGTTTGGGAAGAGATTAGAAATAGCCCTTTAGAGATACTGAATCGATGTTACTCTCATGGAAAGTGTATGTGAGTACTTGTTTTTCCCAACTACTTGCCAAACTATCATTTCTTATTTTACTAAAGTGTGAAATGCTTTTAGAGCTATTGAGGTGAGGGAGTGTTTTACCTGTTCAGGAATCAAAAAGTTTCTAGATAGTGCTCTTATGACTACTCAGAGAGACTGGAGAATTTTCTAAAGCCTTCCTTGACAACTGGCTTAACATTGATGTGACATAAGAAATAATCCTTATGGCCCATTTTCAATATGAGGCATGTTTGGTGCTCATCAAGGAGTCAGAGATAAGCAGGAGGCACTGGGCCTGTCTTCTGTAGCTGCCACCTGGTGCTTGTTCCTTCTAGAGTTGAAAAGTTGCAGTCTGCCACAGGACAGCCCATGTATCAGAAAGGAGAGATTTTGAGACCCAGAAGAATAGGAAATTTGGGTGGGGACTATGTTAGATAAGCAGCAAAGATTGTACCACCCCAGAAGAACTCAGCCAATGAGGAATTTAGGAGGCAGGGAAATGAGATTAGGAATTTAAAAAGCACTGTTTTGTGCCAACTCAGCCTGTCAGCCATTTTTGCCTGTTCTCTAGACTGATGCTGGACTTCGTAAGGTTGAAAAGCGGTTTTACTTCCACTATACCAAGGAGGAAGGAGTTAGCATTCATTGTTTGTTACATTATCAAATGATTTTTATTCATTCAGCTAATACGTATTTGAGTATCTGCTCTGTTCTCTGTTCTTTGTGCTTGAGATTCTTCAGAGAACAACCAGGAGCTGGCCTCTAGGCGCTTACACTCCAGTGAGAGGACTCAAGAGAAAAAGGTGATAATATCTTTCTTGGGGGAGGGGTTGATTATTGGAGGTTGGGATTAGGACTAGGCAATACAGATTGAAATCTCAGGGAATTGTAGGGGCCTAGGATGGCTGGGGGGTGGGGAAGCTCACTGACAAGAAGACATTAGATTGAATTCTTGAGGGTTTGGGGAAGTAGCCCCATGATGTTGGTGAGGAGAGACTTCTGTGAAGAGGTTATGATCAGAGCAAACTCCCTGACCAGTGTAGGGAGAGAGAAAGGAGAAGATTCCATCACTGAGCCTTCTATGGTGTCCATGGATATGGTAGAATTTGGAGAGTAGACTCAAAGTCTGTTTTTGATCATAAAAATATTTATTGGCTATCTAAGTGGGATGTCAAATTGCTAGATAAACCAGAGAGGGAGGGATGGACAGAAGATGGGGAGGAGCAAGAGAGAGGGAGAGATAAACATTATTTAGCCCTAATTAATACAGCAGCATAACAGCATGCAGCACTCTGTTTGGTTTACAAAGGGCAAAAGCAGCTGAGAGCAGCTTGTGATGATGTAGCTGTATCCAGACCCCCTCATCTGCTCTCGGTATTAACTATCAGTTCTTTGCTACACAGCTTCTGTGTTCCAAGATTTGTTCCAGTGTCCTTGTCGCGAAGAGTTGGGACCTGTTGGATACACATGGGGACACAATAGGTATTAGTCAGAACACAGAGAGAGTACTGTGTCTATGAGATACCTTCAGCCTGTGGTCCCAGTGAGCTGAGATGTTCATCTATGGAAGACACTTTCCCGTAGAAATCTTCAGCCTGGAACATGACATTGTGTTAGCCTACTTTGTTGATCTTGGTGTTTTTCCTTCAGCTGGCTGTACTAATGCCATGGGGTGCTCTCAGCTTATGTCTTGCATCTCAGATATGCTGTAAGTTCAGTGGTCACATTATTTGTCCTGCCACAGGTGAACTCAGATCCCCCCTGCCAACAGGTGTGAGAATGACTTGTCCTGTACAACCTCTGGCAGACCATGACAGCCAAGCCGAACTGAGAGGGGGAGGACCCATGGTCCTTTAAAAATGTAACACAGGGGGCTAGAGAGATGGCTCAGTGGTTAAGAGCACTGACTGCTCTTGCAGAAGACCTGGGTTCGATTCCCAGCACCCACATGGTGGCTACAAACTGTCCTTAACTCCAGTTCCAGGAGAATCTGAAGCCCTCTTCTGACCTCTGCAGCACTGTACGACACGGGTGCACTCACATACATGCAGGCAACACACTCATACAGATAAAATAAAAATTAATAAAATATTTTGTAAAAAAAGCAACACAGCGATCTGTAAAGACCCAGCATTTTCTAATGTCATATGTTATGAATCTAGGGCTGGACTTTTCTAAAATTTATTTTTCCATTTATCTTTCATGAATTAAGTTTGAAAGTCTATTAAAAACACCTCCATAGTGGTTAAGGATTTAGGTTTTGAAGCCAGTTAACTTCTCTATTCTTATCTTTTTGAACAAGTCATGTAAGTCTCAGTTTTCTCAAAGTTCTCAATGGAAATAACAATAGATTTTTCCTCACAGAGTTGAGAGGGGTATTAAAAGAGTTAGTAAATGTGAATTCCCAATCTGTTCCTTGTAGAGAGTAGCAATCAAGAAATCTATGCGGTGGGTGAGATAGCGCAGGGGGTAAAGGTGCTTGCCTCTACGCTAAACTTTGATCCTTGGGACCCACATGGTGGAAGGAGAGAACTGATTTCCCCAAGTTGTCCTCTGACCTCCACTTCCCATGGTGTATGTGCCCATACACATAAAAATAAATAAATGTAATTTTTGTTCTTGAGAATTTTGTTTTCATACATCTATATTATATTTGCATTATTTCTATCCCTCCCAGTCCCCCTCCAACTCCTCTCATGCCCAATTCTCTCTCAATTTCTTGCCCTCGTCTTTGATTATTGCTATAGATACATATGCATTATATATATATATATTCGTATATATTGCATTGAGTCCATTTAGTTGTTCTTGTATGATCCTGTGTGTTTAAGGATACCCACTTGGGATTAGACAGCATCTCGAGGAGCTCGTCCCTGGAGGAAACGGATCCTCCCTCCCTCAGCATTGTTGATTGGCTGTAGCTCTTCATCTTGAGGTGGGATTCCGCGAAATTTCCCCATCCACCTTGGTGTGTCAATGGGTTTTGTCACTATGAAGATCTTAGGCTACCACACTGTGCAGAGTTCACGGGTGTAGCTTCCCTATCATGCCTACATTCTTTCTGCCTTTCTTCCCTGGTGGTCCCTGGCCCTTAGGTGTAGAGGTTGCATTGAAGATGTGTCACTTGGGGCTGAGCACCTTACCATCACTAATTCTCCACATTTGACCAGTTGTGGAACTTTGTAATAGTCTCTCCATCTATTGTAAAAAGAAGCTTGATTAGTGGTGAGGGGCACACTTGTCTAGAAATATATGTATTTAGGCTATAGTAAGAAATGACTTTGATTTAGTGTTGTGACAGAAGCAGGTTATTCTCTAAGGTCTGTGATCTCTCCAGTCATGTGTACTTGGCCAGGTTTACAGTATCTGGCATGAATTCCCTCCCACTGAACAGGCCCTAAGTCCAATTAGTGGGTTAAGGTGCCCACCTTTAAGCCTGAGTTTGATCCCAGGGACCCACGTGGTGGAAGGAGGACATTGATTCCTGAAAGCTGTGTCTGACCTCCACATGCCATGGTGCATGTGCCCAGGCACAAATAAATAAATTAATTAATAAAGTAAAAATGTTTTAAAAAGAAATACTTTGATAAGATGTCTTAAGCTATTACCTATTTCCATAACATATAAACAGTTTATCTGAGCTATATCTGCTAAAATATTATATTTAAAAGGAAAATCTTATGTAGAAGTAGATCACACATATTTTTAACAGCAATAGTTTTTTTTGTTTGTTTGTTTGAAATAGAGTCTTGCTATGTAGGCCAGGCTGGTCTTCAACTCGTGATCCTTCTGTTTCAGACTCCTGAGTGCTTGGGTTGTGGATATGTGCCACCTCACCCAGCTAGCAAAGGCACTTTATGAATGAAATTTTTAGCTATTTCAATTAACAAAATAGATAATATTAAGATGATTTTAAAGCATAAAAGTATTTTTAAATTTAAATACATGTAATTGTTGAAAATTAAATTGATTAGAAAGTATAGATGTGTTTAAATTAGCCTAAACACATTGGTCAGGAGCTTGGTGACAGCTCTTACCTGATATTCCAGTATTCAGCTTTTCTTCATTTCTTTTGGGGGGGGGGGTTCAATGTGGCAAGGAAATCCTGATTCCTACACAGAAGCTGTAGACTGTAACCTTCTTTTTAGAACTCCCTTGCATTTCACAAGATATGCTTCAAATAAAGTGAGCTAAAAGCCTGGAAGATTAGTAGGCAAGTTTGTTTTAAAGTTGGATCACACTAATTTGAACAGAGAAGTAGCACATGTTTCTTTTCAATTAAAAAAGATACAGATCTTTTAAAAGATATTACAGACATTTATACACAGCTTAAATGAAGCTTTCTGTTTAATCAGGAGTTTTAAAAAATAACCTCATTTTTCTCTAACTGGACTGATTTTGTATTTCAAGTCACCTGTTACCCCAGAAAGCTTGAAGTAAATTTCAGACAATTCAAAGACATTTTCCTTTCCATAGGATAGTATCTGTGCCTCCTTGTAGGTAGTACCCAGACAGGGAGGAGAGAGGGATATCTGGACCAGTCGTTTTAAGCATCCACACTGCTTTCCTTCTGAGATCCTGTGTGTGTGTGTCTGGCTAGTGCTTCCTTCTTTACTCTATGAGATCACTATGCCTGGTGCTGGCTGTGAGGCATCTCTAGGCTAAACTCTCTCTTTTTTACCCCTTAACTCCTTTCCTGCCCCTTTATGTTACCATGCCTTTTTGCATGACATGGGAAAGAATTGGTTGAACTTACCACTTCAATATCATGATGAATCTGGTGGTGGTGCTGGTGGGGTTTTCCAGCTTTTCTCCTATGTTGTTTGTAGTCTATTTCCTGTTTCATCCACTGCCAGGTGTTAGAGACAGTTGAGATCTTCGACTCTATGGGTCCTCATCACAAGAGGCAAGCATCCTCTGCTCTTTTCTAAAAAAAAATTTTTATTTTATATGTATGAATATATTGCCTGCATGTACAAATGCACCCATGTCATACAGTAACCGCAGAGGTCAGAAGAGGACGTTGGATTCTTAGGAGCTGGAGTTAAGATGGTTGTTGGCAGCCATGTGGGTACTGGGAATCAGCCTGGGTCCTCTGCAAGACCAGTCAGTGCTCTTAATCTCTGAACCATCTCTCTAGCCCCACATCCTCTATTCTTGAGGACCCTGAACATGTCTAGGAGTTCTTAGCTACATGTACTCTGAGACTTAGACTAGGGTTTGATACAGGAGTCCTCATCAACCACATCAACATGAAACCCAACTTTGCTACTGACATTTCTCCTTGCCTTGCCTTGGACCCTTTCCTCATGGGCGTACACTCTGGTCAGGTACTAATCTCGGAATATATGCTCCAAGCATCCATATGAGAACTAGGCAGAGGAATTTACAGCAATTCAAGTATTGCACAAAGATGGAGTTATCTCAAGGCCTGGGTCTCATAACATACTTATAATATGCATTTCTAGTTTACAAAGGGCTATTTGTACAGCAACTTACAAAACAAACCTATCTCATTCGCAGATAGTTCCTTTTCCTCTGATGTTTCCAGCTTCGTTCACTTGGCACAACTCCTTGTTCAGGTCAATCACTTTGTGCTCTCTTTGCTCTCTGTTTGTCACTGTAGCAGGGATAGCTCCATCCCCAACACTTGCAGCCAGGCATGCTCGGTGCTTTTGTGCCATCATTTCTCTCCTGGACCATGCCAGCTTCTTAGTCAAATTCTCCCAACCCCCTACTACCCATTATCCAGAGAGTGAGAACAATCCTTTAAACACATAAATCAAATCATATAATTCCTCTACTGAATGTTCCTCTAATGCTCAACTTTGCTGAAAGGATAAAGTTCAAGTTTTCTCTCATAATGTTCATGATATGACTGCTGTCAACCTCCATGGCCATTTCAACCACGTTTCCACCCTTATCTGCTTGCAACAGAGCCTTAATTAAAGTGCCCACACCTGGGATTCAGGCCCCTGATCTCTGCGTAGCTGGCATCTTCTCAACCACCAGTCAAACCAGCCTCCTTAAGGAGCCTCTTCCAACCACTTTCATGGAACAGCCTAAGCTGATGGTCTTGCTGTGGCTGGTTCATCTCTTTATCCTGCTTTATGTCATCCTCAGATTCTGAAGACAAAAGTCTAACCAGTGCTCAAATTCTAGTTAAAACACAGCAAACAAATGCATACTACGAATGTAGTCTATCAGGAAGTGGTAAGTGTTGTGGAGAAAAATAAGCATGCAAAAAATAAATCTAGAAAATATGGAGGTTGAGGTCATGGTGTGGTTAGGGAAGACCTTCAGGGGAAGAGTGGGTAGAGGCTATCCCAGAGGCAAAAGCTACAAGACTGCAGCATGCCTTGGGTGTTTGAACAGCAATTAGGAAAACAGGATGCTGTAGTTCTAGAAGGCAAGCCTAGCAAGTCAGAGGGATAAGCCTGAGCTAGCTCTTGTCAGTCATGGAAAGGACATTAGATTTCTCAGAATAAGCTGCAATATTATTGGAAAACTTTAAGTGAGATGATCCTAATTTTATAGACAGCTGGTTTAGCTGGGGAGATGGCTCAGTTGGTGAATGCTTATTGTGCAAGTATGAAAACCTGCGTTCAGATCCCCAGCACCTTCTGTAACTCAAGCACCAGTAGGGCAGAGACAGGTAGATCCTGGGGGTGAACCGGCCAGCCTGTCTAGCTGAAGGGCAAGTTCCAGGTTCAGTGAGAGATTCTGTCTCCAAACACAAAAAATAGAAAAAAACCCAAAAACAATGTGGAGAGAATTAGAGGAAGCCCCTGGCCTAGCTGGCTGACCTCTGGGCTCTACACGAGCATTCACAGGTAAATGCACCCCTCCCATGCTCACATGCACATACAATTAAAAAAAAAAAGAAAGAAAAGAAAGGAAGAAAGAAAAGGCCAGATAAAAGGAAAGCCAACTACCAACTAGACTGCATCTGAATACTGCGAGGAGATGTTGATGGGATGGTGACCTGCACAGGATGGGGACAGAGGAGGTGATGTGCAATGATCAGCTGAAGATGTGTTTAGATGTGAAATGTGAGGGAAGAGGTAGGTCAAGAAAACTGCTGAGCAACTGAAGGAAGGAGCTGCCCCTAAGACGTTATAGAAGATTGTTGACGGTACAAATCTCCGGGGCAGGGGTGAGAAAGGTCATGACCTTGATTTGGGGATACATTATGGTTAAGATGAATGATAAACAGAAGCTAAGTTCACGTGTTGAGTTCAGCGTGTGTGTGTGTGTGTGTGTGTGTGTGTGTCTGCATATTGTGTCTGTGTAGATGTGAAAGGGTCAATTAGAATGCATTTTGAATTAATTTTACTTTAGTTTAGGTTTGTGTTTGTTTGTTGCCTTTGAGACAGGATCTCATATTTTAGACCAGGTGGACCTAGAACTCACTGTGTAGCCAGGCTGGCCTCAAATTCCAGCCAATCTTCTTGTCCCCACTTCTCTGGTGCTGTGATTATAGAGAGGCATGAGCCACCATGTCCAGCTTAATTTTAGTTTAAAAATATTTAACTTAAATTTGAATTTTGAGTAAGTTAATATTGAAAAGGCCTTAAAATCGAATTTTAAAAAGTGTTGACAGAGACCCACAGCCAGTCAGTGTACTGAGAGGAAGAGATTGCAGAGTGCTCAGCTCTAAATCAGACCCTTTTCACCCTCCCTCTCGGGACTCAGCAGTCATTGCAGAAGAGGGGCAGAGAGGTGGTAGGAAACAGAGGTGGTAGGTGCGCATGGGGAACCTGTGTTGTCTGGGCACCACAGGGCAGGTGCACATACAAACTCACAACTCTTGTGACAGCATGCATAGGACCTGTACAAGCCCAAACTAGACAAAGATCCAGCATGGATGGGGGAGGTAGGCAAGAAGCCACAAGCCTGGCTCAGGAGCTATTGGCAACTGATAACTGCTGGGGGAGAGAGAGTCAGTGTTCTTCATTGGTATTATACCTGGTAGGTTGACCAGACGCCAAGGCACAGATCCATACACGAAAGCATTAGGGAACATGATTAGACAGGATAGACCTTAAAAGAAAAATGATAATTGAAGACATGAAGTCAGGGGGTAGTAAAATAGGGGTGGAGATGGTGGAGGTGGTCTAAATGTGATCAAAATATATTGTTTGAAATTCTCAGGTCAATAAAAATATTTTTAAAGTTTAAGTGTTAAATAAATAAATAACCAATGTCTTAAGATCATTAAACTATGTTAAAAATGAATTTGAGGTCACTATTCCTCTGCTTTGAGACCAGCCCTAGGCCTGCTGCTCCAGGGCTCACATCATCTCTGCTTAGCTAAGCAAAACCCACCCAGTTGATCCCCATCAACCCAACTTGTGCTTAGTCTCTTTCGCCCTACTGGAGAGTTCCTGACTAGCCTGCCCAGGACCATATAGTCCCTCCAATAAAAACATCAAAACAAAGACCCTGAAGCACAAACTATTCATACCTGATCAGAAAGCAACCAAGGTACATGAATAATATAAAGAGAATCAAACTTCAGCTCGACAAAGCCAGGCTTGAGTTTCATATAAGACCCACAACCAGCAAAAGAGATCCATATGCCTAGGCCAAACAAAAACCACAAACAATATAAAAATATATTATGATACTATGTCCCCACCAAATCCAATCAGTCCTGTAGAACTGTTCTACAATGAGATTACCTAGAGGAACCCCAGGACACAGAATTTATAAGAACAATCATAAACATGATCAATGAATTCAACAAATTTAAAACTCACAACTCGAAAAATTTGAAGAGGACAGGGATAAACTCCTGATGGAAGCTCAAGAAAATACAAATACACAGATGAATGAAATGACAAAGACAATTCAGGTTATGAAAAGTGAATACATGAAGGAGATAGAAATATCAAAGAAAACTCAGGTTGAAATGAAGATGGAATTGAAACTCAGTAAGTCAATTTAAAATGACAGGAAAAAGCCTCATCAACAGAATTAATGAAATGGAAAACAGAATATCAAGACTGACTGGAGAATAAAGTTGAAGAAGAATTGGACCGCTCAAACAATGAATATAAATTAAAAAAAAAAACTCACAGGTACAGAATAAGCAGAAAATGTGGGACCAAATTTGGGACCAAATGAAAAGACCAAATTTATGTATTACAGACATAGAGGAAGGAGAAGAATCTCAGGTCAATGGCATTGACCAGATCTTCAACAGGATTATAGAAGGAAATTTCCCTAAATTAAGGAATGGCATCCATACAGATACAAGAAGCACACAGAACACCAAATAGACAGGACCAGAACAGAAACTCCATATCATAGTAAAAACACTAAATGTACAGAAGAAAGAGACAATACTAAAAGCTGCAGGAGAAAAAAAAAAACAAGTCACATATAAAGGAAAACCCATTAGAATTGCAGCTGGCTTTTCAATGCAAACTACAAATGCCAGAAGAGCCTACAGCAAAGTATTCCAACTTCTAAATGATCATAGATGCTAACCCAAAATACTTTACCCAGCAAAACTGTTTATCATAGTTGGAGGGGAAAGACAGTTTTTCCATAATGCAAATAGGCTGAATGAATTCATCTCCACCAAACCAGGCCTACAGAGAATACTTGGTTGGAGCAATACAAAAGATTGAAGAAAGGGATGACCATACCCAAGAGGTTACAGAAAGTAAACAAATGAAGGTATAATTATATAAACACAAAATAGTACTAAGAACACAGAAAATAAAATAACCAATACACAACTTTCAACAATAACTTTAATTATCAATGGCTTCAACTCCCCAGTCAAAAGACAGACTAGCTGAATGGATTAAGAAACAAAACCCATCTTTTTGTTGTCTATAAAAAATTCATCTCACTTTCAAGGACAGACACTACCTTAGGGTGAAAAGATGGAAAAAAGTATTCCAAGCACTAAGAAACAAGCAGGTTTTGCAATTCTAATAACTGGAAAAATAGACCTCAACTTAAAATTAATCAAAAGAGGTAAAAAAGTTTACTTAATTCTGATCAAGGGAACAACTAAGAAAACATTACAATCATGAATGTTTATGTATCAAACTCTGGTGTACCCAATTTCACAAAAACAGTACTACTGGACTTCAAGACACAGGTTAACCTGAACTCAGTAACAGAAGGTGACTTCAATACCACACACTCTCTAACAGACAGGTCAACTGGACAAAGAATAAACAGTGAACATCTGAATTGAATGACATCATATATCAAATGGACCTAACAGAAATCTACAGAATGTTCCACCCAAGCACCAAAGAATACACATTGTACTCAGCAGCCCGTGGAAGTTTCTTTAAAATAGACCATACACTGGGGTGTATGGGGTGCAAAAGAGACCTCAGCAAATACAAAAAAATGAAATAATTCTGTGAATTCTATCAAACCACAAGGCAATTAAACAAAATCAACAGCAAAAGAACTCATGGGAGATTAAACAACACACTCCTGAATGATGAATATATGAAAAAAGAAATCAAGAAAGAAAGAAATACATTCCTGGAACTAATTGGAAATGATAATACAGCAGAACAAAACTTCTGGGACACACTGAAAGCAGTCCTAAGAGGGAAGTTTATAGCTCTAAGTGCCTATGTTAGAAAAAAGTCAGAAACAGCACAAAGAAATGACTTAATGTTGTAACTCTAGACTCTGGATCCACAAGAACAAACCATATGGAAACCCAGCAGATAAGAAGAAATAACAAAAATCATAGCAGAAATCAATGAAATAGAAACAAAGAAAATTAATACAAAGAATCAACGAATCTAAGAGCCACTTCTTTGTAAAGATTAACAAGACGCTTAGCACAATTAACCAAAAGATATAAAGAGTAAATTCAAATAATCAAAATCAGAGATGAAAGGGCAAACATCCCAACAGATACAAAAAAGATCAAGAACATTATAAGGGAGTAGTTTAAAAACCTATACTCTATAAAATTTGAAAATCTAAAATAAATGAATGAATTTCTAAATTTAATGAAGCACCAAAGTTAAACCAAGAAACCAACAGCTTAAACACACCCATAACAAATAAGGAAATTGAAACAGTAATCCAGAAATCTCCCAACTAAAAAAAAGTCCAGGCCCAGATGGATTCACAGCAAAATCTTATCAGACCTTCAAAGATCTACACCCCAAATGAGTTAAATTATTCAAAAAGATAGAAGCAAAGGGAGAATTCCCAAACTCCTCTGAAGCCAGTATTATGCTAATACCAAAACCAGGAAAAGACACAACAAAAAAGAACACTATAGACCTTTATCCCTAATGAACATAGATACAAACATTCTCACCAAAATACAAATCACATACAGAACACATCAAAAAGATCATCCACCATGATCAAGTTGGCTTTATTCCAGAGATGCAGGGATGGTTCAATAGACATGTCAATAAACATCATAAATCATAAGTGGACTTATAGAAAAGAATCACTCAATCATCTCAATAGACAACAGAAAATGTCTTTGACAAAATCCAGCATGCATTCATGATAAAAGTCCTAGAGGAACTTGGACTGGATGGAACTTAAGGCTATATACAGCAAACTCACAGCCAATACCTTTCTAAATGGAGAAAAATGTGAAAAATTCCCATTAAAATCAGGAACCTGACAAGGCTGTCCTCTATCCCTACTCTTTGTCAGTAGAGTGCTTAAACCCTAGCTAGAGCAATAAGACAACAGAGAGAAACCATAGTGGTACTAATTGGGAAAGAAGAGGCCAAATTATCCTTATTTGCAGATGATATGATACTATATATGAGATCCCAAAAATTCCACCAGAAAACTTCTAGAAATGATCAAATCTTCCAGAAAACTTGCAGGATACAAAATTAATTTTCAAAAATCAGTAGTTTCTCTATACACAAATAACAAGCAACCAAAGAAAGAGTTTAGGAAAATACTCACATTCACAATAGCCTTAAAATAATCTAGGGAAAAACCTAACCAAAGAGAATAAAGACCTCTTCCTTTGATGAAAGCTTTAAATATTTGAAGAAAGATATTGAAGACGACACACAGAGGTGGAAAGACCGCTTGTGCTCATGGATTAGTAGAATTAATATTGTGAAATGACCATCCTACTAAAAGCCATTTATGGATTTAATGTAATACCAATCAATATCCCCATAATATTCTTCACAGAAATAGAAAAATCTATCCTAAAATTCATATGGAAATGAAAGAAGCCAGATAGTTAGAGCAATCTTGAGCACAAAGAGCAATGTTGGGGGTTGTGTGGGGGAATTACCATCCAAAATCTCCAACTATATTACAGAATTATAATTATAAAACAGTATTGTATTGGCACAAAAACAAGCTCGTGGAGCAATGAAACAAAATAGAAGACCCAAACGTGAATGCACATAATCGCAGCCACCTGATATTTAACAAAGGTGCCAAGAATAAATACTGGAGGAAAGACAGCAGCTTCAATGAGTGGTGCTGGAAAAACTAGATTTTCATGTATAGAAGAATGAAATTAGACCCATACCTATCACCCTTCACAAAAGTCAACTCCAAATGGATCAAAGACCTCAATGTGAAGTCTGAATCACAGGAACTGTTAGAAGAAAACATAGGCAGTACTATACAAGATATAGGTGTAGGAAAGGACTTTCTAAACTGGATGTCAGTCACTCCAGATTTAAGGCCAACAATTGACAAATGGGACCTCATTAAACTAAAAAGCTTCTGTACAGCAAAGGAAACAACGAATTGAGTGAAGAGGAAGCCCAGAAAGTGGGAGAAAACCTGCACCAGCTATACATCTGACAGGGGATTAATATCCAAAATATACGAAGAACTTGAAAAACAAAGAAGAAAACAACCCAATTAAAAAATGAGCTCTGAATCTGAACAGAGAGGTCTCAAAAGAAGAAATAAAAATGTCTAAGGAACACCTTTAAAAGGATTCAACATCCTTAATATTTGGGAAATGCAAATAAGGACTACTTTGAGATTTCACCTCACCCCAGTCAGAATGGCTAAGACCAAGAGAACAAATGAAATGGAATGCTGGTGAGGATGTGGGAAAAGGGAACCCTCAGTCACTGCTGATGGGATTGAAAACTGGCACAACCACTGTGGAAATCAGTATGGAGAACTCTTAAAAAACTAAAAATAAATCTACTATATGATGTGATTGTATGACTCCTTGCTTATACCTGAACGACTCATACTATTGCAGAGATATTTTCATAGCCATGTTTGTTTCTCCTCTTTTCACAATTGTGCATGAATAGAAACAACCTAAATGTCTCCCAACTGATGAATGGATGATGCAAATTTGGTACCTTTACAAAATATATCTGGAGTTTTACTAAGTGGTAAGAAAACCAAAATCATGACATTTGCAGGTAAATGGATGGAACTAGAAACTGTTATACTAAGTGAAGTAACACAGACTCAGAAAATCAAGCAATGTGTGTTCCTGCTCATTTGTGGATCATTTGCTTTTCTATCACACACACACACACACACACACACACACACACACACATCTGAGTTCTTCATATATTTTGGATATTGATCTCATGTCAGATGTATAGCTGCTGCAGGGTTTCTCCCACTCCAAATTCTTATATATATACATTCTATCTATCTATCTATCTATCTATCTATCTATCTATCTATCTATCTATCTATC
>NW_008351881.1:7218127-7220381 GCF_000622305.1 Nannospalax galili | reverse complement strand
ATCATCTATCATCAATCATCTATATCATCTATCTATCTATCTATCTATCTATCATTTAGCTATCTATCTATCTATCTATCATCTATCAATCGTCTATCTATCTGTCTATCTATCTATCTATCTCATCTATCATCTATCTATCTATCTATCATCTATCTATCATCTATCTATCTATCTATCTATCATCTATCTATCTATCATCTATCTATCTATCTGTCTATCTATCTATCTATCTATCTATCTATCTATCTATCTATCTATCATCTATCTATAGTATATAGCCTGATGTAACCCCAGGATCCAGGGAAATGGAAAGGAACCATTAGGAAAAGGGGGAAGAAGGAGACAAGTGCTATCAAAGGGGAAATGGGGAAATGGGGGTACTCTAACTGGGTAGGGAGTAGGGAACATTATACAGGGAGAGTGAGAGGAGAGATAAATAATGCTTAGTGTGAAAAACCAGAGAGAAATGTATTAGTTCAAAGTTCTAGTGAAAAATTTACATGCTACACACATACACACACACATACATACATGTGTACATTTGACCACTTGTGGAACTCTGTAATAGCCTCCATCTGTTGTGAAAAGAAGTGTGTGTGTGTGTGTACCTGAAGGCTACATAACAAAAGACACAGTGCCATTGAGGGGACCCTCCCTTCGAGTTGTTGATCAGGATGGTCCAAGAGACTCCAAATAACACAGGCTATTGCCACAGCCCTTAATTGCCTCCCAGAGCTTGAAGATGAGAGCGTATTTCTGAAGACAGGCCACACTTCAGACACAGGACTTGGAGTAATTGAGCTGGAACTGACCTGGCAGCCTCCTTCTGAAGACTGGCTCTCATAGTATCAGAAGATACCACACAAGCTGCCAAAGGAGAAAACCAATCAATGGTCCTTCCCAGATGTAAAGTATAATAAACAGCAATGACTGTCCCAGCAAACTATCACTATTGGTGCAATCGTGGCACTTTCATCCTGTAGGTAATCAACACCTGTCTAATTGGAATTAAGGCCTGCTTAATGGGAGGGAACTTACATGTAGTACTATAAACAGCCAAATGCATATGACTGGAGAAGTCACAGATCCTAGAGAAAAACTTACTTTTACCATATCCCAGACCGGTATAATTTCTTACTGTATTCTAAATATGCATCCTCATATTTACAAAGTGTTCTTCTCACCCCTCATCAAAGAAGCTTCTTTTTGCAACAGATGGAGACTATTACAGAGTTCTAAGCGGTCAAATGCAGAAAATAAGTGTCTGTGAGATGCTTAGCCCTAAGTGACAGATCCTCTGCAACTTTTACACATAAAATGAATACATCTCTGAACTCTCACCACAGAAGTTTTCTTATGCAGCAGATGATTAACACAGGAGCCCACAACTGGCCAATGTATGGAGAACAAGAGGCTGCAGAATGCTCACCACTGAATAGAACACCTATTCCAGACTTCTGCCTCCCAAGGCTTGGGGATCATTTCAGATGCGGGGGCAGAAAGATTGTAAGAGCCAGAGTGGTGGATGCCCACAAGGAGACAGAGTTTTCCAGTCAGCTGGTGATGCAAATTCACAGCAGTTGTGACAGCTTGCACAAAGTTCCATGCAAGCTCAAGTCCTAGCATACACACGGAAGTGGATAAAAAAAAAAAAAAGAAAGAAAAGAAAAAAAGAAATCTCAACCTGACCTAAAGAACTCTTGACAACTAAAGGCTACTGGGAGGGGCAGAGACAGTCTCTTACAGGGATGGGACTCTTGGTAGGTTAACCAGCCTCTAGTGGATGGACCCACACTGAATGACTTTGGGGACACATATCAGATGCTGTGTGTTGTAATTCATATATGAGCATATTATATTGGGTGGAAGGCAGTAAGGGGAGATGTGGATAGGGGAGGAGATCTAAATACCACCAAATTATATTGTATGAAAAATGCTAAGATTCAAGGAAAAAATTAAAAAATGAATTTAAACCGCATCTTTACAGAGCAGAGGAACAGCTGTAGAACTTTCCTGGATCCCAGGGTTTTCTTTTCTTTTTTAGATTTTTAAAAATTTTATTTATGGGCTGGGAGATGACTCAGCAGTTAAGAACACTGGCTGTTTTTGCAGAAGACCCAGGTTTGAATCCTAGCACCCACATGGCAGGTACCAACTGTAACTACAGTTCCAGGGGATCTAACATCCTCTTCTGTCCTCCGTGTGCACTGTATGACATGGGTGTACTTACATACATGCAGGCAATATACAC
>NW_008351881.1:7179994-7217806 GCF_000622305.1 Nannospalax galili | reverse complement strand
TCACTGATGAACAAAAGGAGATTGAAAGAAGACTGAATGATTGATTGACAGATCTCAGGTTGTGTCCATATGTATAATAGTGAAAGAGTCTTTTATTGTATAAAGTAAGGAAATCAGATTCATAAGACATTGTGTGGGTAAAATGTGGCCTTGTTACTGTAACCTATAAACTTTTACTAAAAAGTGTGAGATGCGGGTATATAAGTAAGGGAAAGGACATAAAATGACAACTGAGGGAAGAAAGGAGGGAGAGGGAGAGGGAGAGGGGGAGGGAGGGAGAGAGAGGGAGAGGGAGGGGGAGAGGGAGAAGGGGAGGGAGAGAGATTGACCAATCCATGTCCCTAAAGGTTTGGGTAAATGATATTTTTGTTCTCTGCAGTTGAATCCATTTCTCAGAGAAGTTTCTAGGTTTTTTCTTACCTGGTAGATAAGATGCTGGAAATCACCAAATGCAGACAGATTATCTTGTTGAGAGTGTGCACAGTCAACAGAGTACTCATTCCTTTCAGGGTCATATTGGTCTGGGCTCAAGAAGGGATTTTGTATGATATGCAATTTGTCATGATGTACTTTTTAAAAAATTGTGTCACTGACACATACCTACCAAAATAAGTTAACCTTCCTATCAACTGACTTGCATTTTGGAAACAGCAGCTTCACATTCCAAAGATGGATGGCGTAAGTGGCCAAGTTGGGTGGGGGTTGGAATGTACCCAGCACGAAGACAGAGGTAGAATAGGCTTTTTAATCATTTTTAATGTAGCAGTACAGAGGCTTATGAGAATAAACCTAGATTCTTCCAGCCTAGGTTGTAACTGACTCTATTGCTTTCTGTCTGAGTAGGACTTACCCTGTCCAGGTATGGAAACACAAGGGGTGAAAGGAAGAATTAGACTTCTCTCTTCAGAGAGATTAGTGAGACTAATTGCAAAATACTTTAAAAAGCACCTTGTACGTAGCCAGCTCTTAATAAGTGATGGGTATTGCAGTGGATAAATCATTTAAAACATAAATTCTGGTCTTTTACAACAATATCTGAAGAGTGAAATGGAGGCTTAGCCATTTTTCTCATTTTCCTTTATGATCAATTCTTTGAAAACAGCACATTCTTTTTTTCCCCAGAATCTGGCTTTGCAAGTGATGGGCTCAGTGGCTTCGGAATAGGTTTCTTGTGAAAGTGAACCCGTGTCAATGTGCAGGGGCATGTGTGGAGCACAGATGACTTTAGATTGTCATCTGCTCTTAATTGATGAGCAAGGCTGCACTCCAGCCTCAGACTGCAGCTGGTACCGACAGCCCTAGAGAAAACAGGCCTTAAATCTTGCATCAGAAACCTTCTATTGCATACTTGACACACACATTTCATCTCCCTTGGCTGTTACTTGGACTTATTAAGCGTTTCTGTAATACTTTTCAAAGTTGTCTGCTTTTCATTAGTGACTTTTACACCATCCTGTGTGAAAGTGGATAGAGCAATCCATGTTTTATAGACAAGGAAATTGGGGTGCAAGTCAGCCTGGTGTGGTTTGGCCAAGACACCAGAAATTAAGGCCTGGAACTAGTAACCAAGCTAGAGTGTCTCACTGTTGAGTCATGGTTGACTATCAGGGAAAAGTTTCTTTGTGGAGGAGTCAATGCATTCCAATAAAACTGAAAAGTGATGGCCTCATCTCCGCCTGAGAGTGAGAAGTACTTCTTGTAGTTAGAGTGCAGTACCAGAGAGATGCTGTACAGTCAAGTCTGATGTCGTCACTGTTCCGTATAAAACTTGACTCCTGTTCTCTGTCATTCCAGGAGAAAGTCCATGTTCTTAACAGGGTAGACATGGCTTCTCTGTGTTCCTTGGCTTCCTATGGCTGGCCTCAGCACTCCCTCCTTCTGTCTGTGCTCCAGATATTTTGAAGACCCTCAGGTCTCCAAATATACCTTTGAACATAAAGTACTTTGCTCTACCTCATTTCCTTTCCTTAACAAATACGCCCATTTTCTAAGCAATTCTTCCCACATTTCTCAAAGCTGACCTATTTTGCTGATTTGTGCATTCTTATAGAACATGAGCTTATATCATTGACACCACATACTTTGGACACAAGACTTGGAGTAATTGATCTGGAACTGAGCTGGAAGCTTCCTCCATGAAGACTAGATCTCATAGTGTCATAAGGTACTATGAAAGCTGCCAAGAGAGAAAACCAATCAATGCTTCTAGCTGTAAGGCCTGAAAACCACAATAATGATTATCCCAGCAAAATATCTCTACTGAAGCAATAGTGGGACTTTTTACTTGGGGGTAATTAAAAGTTGTCTAATTAGACTTAAAGCCTGCTCAGTGGGAGAGGAATCATACATGGCACTGTAAGCATAGCCAAGTATTCATGGTTGGAGAGGGCATAGACCCTAGGGAAGACAATAAATATTTTTTATGTTATGAATGAATAATATGCTTTGTGGCTTGACGCTTCCATTGTATAGACTTTTAAAATTGCTGCTCTGTGTCAAATGCTGTAATAGAATGCTAGAGACAAAATTGCTTATGGTTGGAAGCTCTAACAGTAAAATTGCTGGCTACCACCAGGACGGGATTAAATGAATTACAAAAGTTACAAACATACGTATTTGGTTAAGATATCCTTCACTCTGGTGTTTTGATCTTTAATAAGTACAATTAGAGGGATCATACAGTTATCCAGGCTGGGACAATACAGATAGTGCATTTGATAATAAAGGTAGACTGGGGCTATCCAAATAGAGTGAGTGTGTAGTTACTCTAGGTATGTGGATTATCCTAATAAATTGTTTGTCCTGGGCTAAGTCCCTAGGTTAAATGATCACAATGGGCTCAAAGCTGGTATTGGGTGGGCAATTATGCATTTTTCCTAATGGAAACAACCGAAGATACCCGGAGCGGCACTGCAGCCTATGACTTGACAGTACTATTCCTGGGGTAGCGCTAACCATAGAGGCAGTTGCAGCACAGTGGCACGAGCAGGCGAGAGAGGCAGTTCAGCAGCAGTTCAAACTCAGTGAAAGTTTTGGCACCTGGATTTGCGTGTGAAGAATGCTAACGGGAGCTGAAGGATTTCCAGATTGACTGAGTTACTCAAAGCTGCCAAGTTGGCCTGAGAACCTTCCTTTGTGGGTGAGACAGGGATGACAGTTGGAACCACTCCTTAGCTGGAAAGTACAATTTAAGCATATGTTTAAGAAGTCAATGATTAAAACATTACTTTTTCAGAGCTCTTCAATATTCCAGAACCCATGGTTGTTCCAAACACCTAGCTGTAGAGAACAGGATTAGAGTAAGAGAGGGAATCCCCAGGCATTGCAAGCAGGGCTCAGCCCTGGCCGGAAATTAGACGGTGAAAGAGGAGGATTTGCATATTAGTAATAAAGGTGAAAATCCCTGACACCTAGAAAGTGTTGAAAGTCGGGTTAGATTGCTTATCTTCTTTTGGCAAATGTCCTATGTTAAATGGAAGATGGCACGCTCACATTGCTAGACTTTTCTTTGTCTCCAAACTTAGGCCCATCATCTATGCCCAGAGGACTGAAGGACTTGTAGCTAACAGCTTCATGGGGGAAAAATATAACAGTAATTGCTGTTATGCTGCCTTGGGTTAGAATTAGGAATGCCTCTGTATCAACCAGAAGCTTAGAAAATTGATCACCTTCTTAATATGCCATACAAATCAACACAGATGACAAAACACAAAATTCCGTTGGCTAAATACTGGAAATTCAGCTTGGTATCCTATCTTATCTTTGAAATAGTTTTGTATTACTATATATTTTTTAAAATGCTGAGCTGCTTCCAGGTACATTTGTAAATTCCCTAATTCAAAGTCAAGGTCAGGGTGTAGACGTGTTTGTGGACTGGATTCTCTCAGGCAGAAAACAACAAAACAACATATAACACGTGAACAGGTGGTGGTAGTACAATTCAACTGCACTGGTTACATGTTCGTACCTTTGGGGGAAAACAGTACTCTGCGAAAAAGAAAGAGCCTACTGTTTGGGACAGAAAGTTATAATGGACAGGCTGTGTATGAGTGTAATAGTGCCAGGAATCAAATTGTGTTTTTTTACGTTATGATTCTCCTTGGCTAAACAACAGCAGTATGTCCTGTCTAGACCTGAAGGCCCTAGAACAGGATTCCGGGAGGGAGGTAGCCCCCTTTCCAGTGTCACCAAGGAAAAAGACTATTGGCTATGAATGTGTTTCTATGTACTATTAAACTGCCTGTGCTCATGTCTCAGCTCTCCCATGTATGAGCTCTTTGACTTTGGGTAAGGCACTTGACCTCTGTGTTTCACTTTCTTATTTTTAAAATGAAAAATGGTAAGAAATAGCTGTCATGTGTGGTTTTGGTGAGGACTAAATGAGATTGCATATAAAATCATTCAAAATGTTTGACAATAAATATTAAATAAAAGCTCAATAACTAATCCAGTTACTTAATGCCAGAATTACAGTTTTTATTTCGGACCACGCAAGCTTGAATCTAGGATTGACAGTCATGAAGGTTTGCAGTTCACTTCAGATGATCTGACTTTTAACATTGCTTTGTTCCTGGATCACACCTGACATAGCATCAAGGCATATCGGGAGTCTTCCTCTCCCAAGATGTCTGAGTGCTTCCAGTCTTCCTTCCCAATTTAGATTTGCCAGAGCTTGTGGGGAGAGCTAGTGGGAAGGTAACCCCAGTATGGGAGCCGAGGCCATGGATGACCATTCTTCTCAGTAACGTCCTACACATCTTGTGTGCACATAGGTTCCCTGTTGTTACCCTGCTTCTCTAAAAGTGACTTTTTTCCCGTATTTTTATTCTAAGGCAAAAATTAGGTTAAATGTCACAAGATGTGGGTATTAAGTTTCCCTGAGAAACTGTATATTTGGACGGTGACTCAGCATAAGGCCTCGCCAGACTCTGAGAACATCCCGTCCTCTCCTGCAGCTTAGCTCTTTTCTTCCAATGACTTTAACCCGCTTTCCGCTCGTGCTGCTTCCGTTCTGCTCAGCTTCTCCAGCTCCTCCGACAGCTGCGGTCAGCTCCTTCTCTTCCAGTCCTTCTGCTCAAAGGACCACAGTACTGAGTGAAGGGGTTAAAAAGGAGATTTAAGTAAGGGGTTTTGACTCTCTGACAACATGCTGTTATCTTGGTCCTGTTTTAACCTTCTCAATCCTCACTTATATAAAGATGAGGACTATAAGCTCACCTTAGCTGTTTATAGAAGACACCAGGTACACAAGTACTTTTATGTGGTCTTATTTGTGAGGTTGCCTACTTATTGTGAAAGAATTCATGTAGTTTTATCTTGCTCCAAAAGTTAAAACGTAAAGCACATCTGACAGCTTAATTTTCTCTGAAATGGCACACTCAGATTGAACTGATTCTCTTCTTTTTAAAAAATTTTTATTTTTAGTTTGTGTGTATGAGTGTATTGCCTGCATGTATATGAGGGCACCCCCGTGTCGTGCAATGCCTCGGAGGTCAGAAAAGGGCTTCAGATTCTCCTGGAACTGGAGTTAAGGATGGTTCGTAGCCAGCATGTGGGTGCTGGGAATCGAATCCCGTCCTCTGCAAGAGCAGTCAGTGCTCTTAACCACTATGCCATCTCTCCAGCCCCTCTCTTCTACTTTTAAAAATAGAATTTCTGTTTGTTTTATGAAATAGGGTCTCATATAGTCCAGGCTGTCCTCAACTTTGCCATGTTGAGGCTGGCCTTCAGCTACTGATCCTCTTGCTTCCATCTCCTGAATTCTGGGACCAAGGTGACCATCAGCATTTCTGGCCAGCTAGAATTAATGTTTTAGAGTAGTTGTGTATTCAGAGCAAGTTTAGTAAAGGTACAGGAATTTTTCTGTTTTTAATATGAAACTAAAATATGACAAAAGTACCCTTTATTTATCCACTCAAAATGAAAGGTAATGCTTTTCTTTGATAAAGTTTTACTGGATCCCCAGCACCAGTATTATTGTTTTCAGCACTGAATTGTGAAACCCTAGCAGGCCCTTCCCTCCCCTCTGAGCAGTCTGGACCTGGGAGGTAAAGTCCTCTACCTGCCATTTGCATGGCTCTACCTGTGGCCTATTTTTAACCTCTATAACACTTTCGGAGACCATGAAAATCATTTTATTTCACATGTGTTGGTGAGGAGATGGAATAGATATTGTTCAATAACTGTGAATTGGTTCACTTGAAAATAAGTCAGATTGAAGGTTTTTCGTCATTGGAATAAACCATAAATCAGTAACAGTTGGAGGTTTTTCCCCTCTTTACTTTCCTCCTTTTCCTGAGTAGAGCTTCTTCAGAAGCATCTTCATACATCCCAGGGAGGTCACTAGAGACAGATTTAGAAAACTGAGGAAGGTCAGTAAAACTCCTCATTATGAACCAGGGGTATACAAGTTGCTTCCTTTTTGCTACATCAATTATTATTTTATTTTTAGTGCTGGGGATCGAACCCAGGATCTTGTGCAGGCTAAGCAACCATGCTAACACTGAATTACTTCTCTAGCCCTCGGCTGTTAAATGCCATGGAAAACCCTCTGAGAAGTTGGTCTTGGGAGTCCCATTTTAATGAGATGGAAACTGAGGCTCCTAGGGATTAAGTAACCACTGATCACAGAAGAGAAGACAGAAGCTGCAGGACAGGACAAGAAGCATCTTGATTGAAAAATGAGAATTTCTCTTCCTAATTTGTCATGAAGAGGCCTGAGAAAATCAAGCGCATCATTTTTATTCACAGTTCACGAGCCATTCCAGCATCTCACCCATAAAGATCACAGCACAGCCTGTTTACCACAGATAGACTTTGTGGATCGTTTAAGTACTCGATGCTAGCAATAATCATGGTGTTCTTAGGCTCTGTGCTAAACTTTTCTCACATCCTATCATGTTGAAGTTTATCATAGTCTCTCAAATGGGATGATCAGTCCCATTTTACAAGAAACTAGGGACACAGGGAGCCGAACTGCTTGCACAGACTCCAGGAAGTAAATGTATTTCCAAGACTGCAGCCGCTGACATACAGATGTCAGCCCACCTGTCTTGAATGAGGAGTCTTCTCAGAACATTAAGTTCTTGGCAGTGCAGGCAATGTCGACCCCGTTTCATCTTTCTCTTTCTAGTTTCACAATGAGGAATGCACGGTGGTGTTCCTTGAGGCCTTTTCTAGCTATGCTTGGGATCTTTCTCACACACCATCAGGATGGTATTTTAGGGATTCTTTTTTTTTTTTTTTAAATATTGTCCTTTATTTCTGACTGACACTAAAGAAACAGAATTTTCAAATTAATAAGCAGAAAGTTCACTGGTGGGAGGTTATGCCCTGTTTCTGATTGTTCTCACAGATGACAGCTTAGGTCTGTCTCACCACATATTATTTTTTGAATCATTTTCCTATCCCAAGTATCTCTGGTAACCACATTTTAGTAACTTCCCTAAAGCAACTTGAGATCTAGAAACCAAGTGGGCAGTTCCAAGTCGTTTGTGGATCATTCTGAGGCACATAACCACAGAGCTAAGGTCAGACCCCATGCCAATTGGGGTTGGAAGAGAGGAGAGATGGAGAGAACTTTTCGCCTTTCCATTGTGCTGGAATTTAACTGGAACACTGAAGGCGATTTCATTTTAAAGTCTCCTCCCCTGTCACCTCATTAACACCTCCAATGAAAGACAGCTGTGAGGCTGTTAACTCTTTGCTTGCACATTCTTGAAGTGCTATTGGCTGGGATCACTGGTTCTTGTGAGAAGACACCCTGCTGTCACCAATCTGGGTGTCTGTAGCTTGGGATGAGGGTTTTTCCAAGACCCATATTTATACCCCAATATTGTGTCTTTCCATACAGAGAGACGCATACGTCTGCCAGGTTTTGCATATTTTTTGAGTTGCTATTCTGTAAGCTGCAGTGTTTTTTTTTTTTTTTTTTAACTTGGCTGCCTCAAATTCTTTTTGGAAATAAAATGAGAGCGTATGTGAACAATCATTAATTTATTCACTCATTCATTTACTCACTCACACATTTAATAAATCACATTGGATGAGTTCCTGTTATGTGCCAGGCAGCATGTCAATATCAGGGTATAAAGGAGAACAGGACATCCTTCCTTCCTTCAAGGAGCTTACTATTTAATGGGCTTTAAAGAACAGTTGCAACATAATGGTGACAATGATTATCCTGGGAACAAATAGCAGAGTCAGGAAGGTTAGAAAAGACAGACCGAGAAACGATTTGAGTTCTTTGGCAAATTAAGTAGGAGTCAGCTCTATAAAGAAGAGCTGAGAGGGGAAAGCAGTGTGTACCAATTCCAGAGAATGATTTGTGGAGTGAAGTCAGGATCAACTTTGCGTGCAGTGCAGGAAAAAGTGACTTAGTAGACGCTTTGATGTGCGACCCTCACTGTGGGACTGAGCACTGGTTCTATAGGCCACTGGCAGTATTTAAGGCTAAAAGGTCTCAGAGGAAAACACCTTTGGGAATTGCCTGCCATCAAGGTAGGTAATTATAAATATATTTTGCCATTTCAAGAGCTTCCAGTAGGAGCCTCCAAAACCTCTGCCTCGCCTTCTGTAATTGACGTTTCCCCTCTGTCAACTCTATCACTCTTCCGGCTGCTGTGCCTTGCTAGATGCTGCAGAAATGTCAAAAAGCTCCAAGAAGTGGGCGTGTTAAAACGCAAATACTTGATAAGGCTGTGGAGCCTGTCAGCTGGTAGACACTGCTTCCTTAAGTAGCCGGGAATGTGCTGCTACCTGGGCTGCAGCATCGCAGAAAACCTCCCTAGTGACTGACAGTAGGAAATGCTGTTAGAAAAGTTGATTGGTGCAGTAAGGGTGATGCATTGGGAGAGGCAGGTCAGGGGGTAACAGAACAATTAGAAGCAATGGTTTTAAATTAGATAATTAATGGCAGGCTTGGAGTACCAAATTGATTGGGGAGCTACGAAGGTAGTTAATGGGACGAAGAACCCTTTAGGGGTAAAGAGATGGGTGAACAGTATCGCCCAGTCTACAAAATTAATATATACAAAAAACAGATGATCAGAAAGTTGAATATAGCCAACTTGTAGTATAGTCTCCAGCCTGAGATAGTTTTTGGACCCAGAACCCTGAAATAAGTGACACATCTGCAACAAAAACCAAAGACAAGGAAAAGATTAATCTTGGTTCCATATGTGGTATGGATCAAAACAGGACTTTAACTACAGTACAGCCCCCATAAGGGGTGACTTTAATGAGACAAAAGTCAGAAGAAATTCTTTCAATGAGCAGAGATTCTAACAGCATGCCTCATCCACCACTTTATTCATGAATAGAAGTCATCTAAAATAAAATAACAAATAGACTCATGGGCAGTGGTGAGTGGCTTTCTTGGCTGATCAGAGGACAGAAGAAGACCTGAGAAGATGCCAGGCAAATGGATCTGAGAAGAGGCACAGGTCCAGACAGTGGGATAAAGAGTCGGCATTTTTAAGTCACATGTTAAGGCCTCCAGACAGCATCCAACAAGGAAAAAGCCATAGAATCAAAAAGATAAAGATTTTGCTAGTTGGCACCAGTCAGCTCTCTCCCCAACCATCCCAGCACTGGCACCATAGACGTATAAGTTGTGTACGTGTATTGGCATGGAAGAAGCTTTTTGTGGATCCAGCAGTGTGGACCCTTACCAAGGGAGGTTCTGTTGACTAATATCCAGCATCTCAGTGACACTGATCAGTGCTCAGCTGCCACAGAGCACCATTCTTTGCGCAGATCAGTTACTGTGAACTTGCAAGCTGTTACACTGACATCCTTCAATTTTAGAAGTAGCAACTATTCCAGTCAGGACTGGAATCATCACATATTCAGGTATGATTTTGATTTAGGCAAGGTCTTTGCCATCATTGGAGTTTATGGCATACCACCAAAGAATTCCAGAAAATATCAAAGGACAGTTTTCAGGAAAGGAAGTATAGTAGCAAGCCCATTACAAAGGAATTCACTGAACCTGTCACCACCCTGATAGAGCCATGGGCTGACCAAGAGCAATAAAATGTACATGTGGAGAACATATAATATCTAGGGACAACGGGGCACTACCCTTTAGGATGTGGTACCTACTCCATATCAATGATGATTAAAAGGTTTGTTCACATTAAAAAAAAATCACACTGGTCTAGAAAGAGAAGAGGGGAAACAGACCCAGATTTCTGATTGTCATTATTGTGACCTAGTTGGGAAATGTGCACATTCTGTCTGTCAGCTCTGAGAAAGCATGTCTGGATTTCCTGAATTTCAAGGAGGAAGACTTCATCTGGTCACTTATGCCTCCTTTTGCCAAAGGATGAATAGGAGAAAAAAACCCCAGCATCCTGTGTGAGACATGAGACCCCACTAGACCTAATAGAAATCATGCTTCTGCCAGGTGACTGCTGAAGCATCTTCTAGTACTCCTGTACCAAGGGTCAGCTCTGCAGGAAAAGCCTAGAAAAGTCAGGCAGCCAAGGGCTCCAACCTCCAAAGAATTACTGTGGTGAAGCAGTGTGAACCGGCAGAGAATTGACTGAGAGAGAGGAATCAGAAAAGGTGAGAGAGGAGGGGTGATGAAACTGTTTTCAGCACTGAGATCTGCTGTGGTGGTGGGGACCGAAGTTTACCAATTTTCCTTTCTAGACTTCTATAAGGGAAGAGAGCAGACAGAATTCAAGACTTGCATGTGGGGTCTGAGAAGTACAAGAGGTGGGCTGAAGTAGATAGTACTTTCACAATTCTGAAAGGTCATTTCAAACCCATATAACCCATATAGGATTTTCTGTGGTCTCTGTTACCATTGCCAATTGTTCAGATTTTTTTCTTTGCCAAATTCTACAGCTCTTAGCTGCATTATTGGAATGACTCAGCAGTCTACTTCCTGCATATGTGAATCTCAGAGACTGATTGCCAGCAAACCCAACCTTGTAAGAATGGGGAGTTGGGGTGTTGGTTGGGCTAAAGGCTAATCTTTATCCAAGGGACCAGTAAACCAGCTTCAGAAAGAGGATTATGATGTGAGAGTCTGGAAGCTTCCAGGAGTGTCCAACCTTTTTCTTAAAAAATATATTTTATAAATTCTTTGAGATTTTCACACAAAGTATTTTGATCATATTCACTTCTGGCTCTTCCCCCTAACTCCTCCCAGATCCACCCCTTATCTCCCTAACCCCACCAACTCCATGCACAATTTGTGCTGCTCATCTACTTATAGATGTGTGGTCATCCACTGGAATATGGTCAACCTACCAGGGGCCTCACCTTTAAAGAAAACTGCCCTCCCTTAGAACTTATAAATTGTCAGTAGCTTCTCAGGAGTGGGGGCTTGTGAGAACCTCTCCCTCTTTACATCTTTCACCCCATCTTCTGCAATGGTCTTTGAGCCCCCCCCCCCCCCCGTGACATAGATATCTCATTTGTTGCTGAGCAATCCACTGACACTCTCTGTACTTTGATCAGTTGTGAGTTTCTGCATCCATCATCCACTGCACAAGAAACTTCTCTGATGATGAGGGCCGCACTAATCTATGGGCAGAGAGATAGGACTTTAGAGGGTAGTTTTGTACTAAGTCCACTTGGCAAAATAATAGTAGTAAGTTCACCATGGGGCCTGTTAGTCCCCCAACCATGAGTTCTTAGCCAGATTTATAGTACCAGGCATGTTTTTCTCCTGTGGAGCAGGCCTTAAATCCAAGCAGAAAGCAGTTGGTTACCCACCCCAATGGCAATCCTGCCACTATTGCATTCATAGGCATATTGCACTATGCTGGTCATTATTGTAATTCACAAGGTTCACAGTTAGGTAAGATCGGTGATAACTCCCCCCACCCCCCAAAAGCCTACATAGCACCTTCCAGCACTGTGAAAGCTAAGCAGCAGGGAGGAAGTTTCCAGGTCAGTACCAACTTGATTTCTCCATGCCCTGAGACCAATGCTTATCATGACTTCAGCAATAGGGTCTTATCATCAAATTCTGGTGGCCAATCAAGGGCAGTGGCAATCTCCTGTAATGTTTTGAGGGTCTCTGGGACACCTCTGACCAACAACTCATGGGGAGGTATCCCACACCTACCACTAGGCTTTAGAAGGCACCTATGGCTTCTGGGAGGTGTATTCACACTAAGTTGGGTAACTCTAGTTAAACTATTTTGTAGAAAATGTACATATGTAGGAAGATTATAAAACAAAGCGTTTTCACACGGCTTTATCAAACATCGTTACTGTTAGTTTTCCCTCCTCCTATTCCCTCCTCTACCTGATCCTCCCATCTCTCTCCCACCCAAAATTCCTCCTCATCATTTCCCATTTTCCCTTCATATCACCTGTGTTCTACTCCCCCATCCCTAAAGATCTTTCTTTTCCTGCCCCATCAAGTGTCTTTTTCTAGTTTCTACATTCTACAGGTAATCCAAATTAAACACACATATCTAAAGACTTGATATTAAGATCTATACATGAGTGAGAAACTGTGGCATTCGACTTCCTGGGTCCTCACTCAACATCATGTTTTCTAGTCCCATCCATTTACCTGCCAATTTCATAATTTCATTTCTCATTTTTAGCTGAATAAAACTTTCTTGTGTATAGGTACAGCGTTTTCATTATTTATTCCTCAGTTGATGGACATCTTGGCTGTTTCCTGTTGTAAGTGTTGTCAATGGGGCAGCTGTGAACATTGTGAGCATGTGTCTCTGTCATAGGAAATAGAGACCTTTGGGTCTACTAGGAGAGGTGCAGCTTGGTCATATGGTAGATCTATTTCTAGGTTTTGAGGAACAGTTGCATTGATTTCTATAGTGGCTGCACCAGTTTTCACTCCCAACCAACAGTGGGTGAGGACTTCCTGTTCCCCACATTAATATTGTGAAAATGGCCATCCTGCCAAGAGCAATCTACAGATTCAATGGAATCCCCATGAAATTCCAATGCAATTCTTCACAGAAATTGCAAAACAACTCTTAAAATTCTCATGGGAACAGTTGCATTGATTTCTATAGTGGCTGCACCAGTTTTCACTCCCAACCAACAGTGGGTGAGGACTTCCTGTTCCCCACATTAATATTGTGAAAATGGCCATCCTGCCAAGAGCAATCTACAGATTCAATGGAATCCCCATGAAATTCCAATGCAATTCTTCACAGAAATTGCAAAACAACTCTTAAAATTCTCATAAAAAAAAAAAAAAAAAAAAAGAGCCAGGATAGTCATACCAATCCTGATCAATAAAAACACTGCTGGAGTATCACCATTTCTTACACAAAACAGACACTTTGATCAATGGGACAGAGTTGAGGATTTCGATATAAGTCCATATACCTGTAGCCACCTGATTTTGGAGAAAGATCCGAAAAATGAACATTGGAGAAAAGACAGCGTCTTTAGCAAATGGTGTTGGGAAAACTGAATATCTACATGTAGAAAAATGAAACTTGATCCTGCTTTCTCACCCCACATGAAAATCAGTTCCAAATGGATCAAAGATCTCAATGTTAAACCTGAACCTCTGAAACTTCTAGAAGACAGATTAGGAACTACACCTCAGGTTTAGGTAAGGGCTTTCTGAATAGAAATCTGATTACCAAGGAAATAGGACCAATCACCAACTAGTAGGACTTCATGTAATTAAAAACTTTTGTCCTGCAAAGGAAATTGTTAAACAACTGAAGAGGTTCCCTACTGAGTGGAAACAATTCCTTGCTAACTGTACATATGACAGAGAATTACTATCTAGAATATACAAAGAACCCAGTCTTTTGACATTGTGATACACTGGTGTCATCTATCTGCACCTTTTACATGTGAGACTGTGCAATAGAGTTAAAAATAAACCACACACAAAAAAATCTCACAATGTTTTAAGTGTACAGCTTCGTGCTGGGTTTCATTTATAGGTGTTCTTAGCCATAGGCTGCTCCACAGGCTGGAAGTTGGAAATGCCTGGTATGCCGTCAGGCCAGTCTGTCAGATGTAGTGATTTAAGGACCCAGATTTCTTCTATTGTGTTGATCCTTTTGTTCCTTGAGGTCACTTCCTCTGATGAATTGAAGTTGTTTTGTAACTGTGTTCTATGGGAAGGTGTCACAGTTAGCTTCACTTGTCAATTTGACACATCTGGGAATCAGAAGCCACAACTGCAGAAGTGCTTCCATCGGATTGACCTATGGGCATGTCTGTGAGACATTTCCTTGGTTGTTAATTGTCGTGGGAGAGTCTAGCCCACCATGGGCAATACCATCTCTAGGCCGGTGGGCCTGGGCTGCCTAAGAAAGAAAACTAAACATGAGCAAGGAAGCAAGCCTGTAAGCAACATTCCTTCATGATTTCTGCTTCAGTTCATGCCTCTAGTTCCTGCCCTGACATCCCTCAAAGATGGACTGTTAATTGGAAGTGTAAGATGAAATAAACCTTTTTTTTCCCCCCTCAAATTGTCTTTGGTCATCGTATTTTATCACTGCATCAGAAAAGTAAAGTGGAACCTAAGGGCAACAAACACGTAGCTCATGAGAAGTGGAGGGGCTCAACCTCTCAGTTCCCATTTTGAGAACCACTCCTAGCTACAGAGGATACCGGAAAGGCACTTACGGAGGGTTCTAGAAAACGCAGTCCCTATATGCCTGCTTTCACTCTGTTATAGACAGTTTGATAAGCCACCCTTCCACGTGGGGGAGGAGGGCAGAGTAGAAAGCAGGAATCATTTCCTATATAAACAGAGTGCTAGGTCACGGGTTTGCCTTGTGGGAAGCACCAAGTAGGACAGGAATGAGATAGTGAATAATTTGTGAGAGAGGATGTTGTTGTGAGGTGAGCCAAGCAAACCTTCACGTGGCAAATGTTTCCTCTGTATCTTTTCTGTGTGGACCGGGCTGGCCTTGATCTCACAGAGATCTGCCTGCCTCTGCCTCCTGAGGGCTGGGATTAAAGCTGTGCACCACCACAGCTGGCCTCTGTATGTTTTCTAATAGATTGATCTCTAACTTGAACATACTGTGTCCCATTGTAGGATCCGTGGGAAACGGCGAACGACTTGCTCTTAACTGTTTTGTTTTGTTTTTTTTTTTTCCAGAAGAATCAGCAGAGCAGTCTTTTTCTCTTCTTTCTCCCAAATACAGGAGCCCCAGGGTGACTAGGTGTGTCACACAAGCAATGGGTGTGTCCAGCAATGGGAAGATCTGAAGGCCTCACTCACCGGGGTCTAGCCCAGGGGCCTGAGTGCCGCCTCCCTTTGGTTCTGCCTTCACGCTCATAAATCTCTCAAATCACTTAGTTTCTCTGGCCTTCATCTCTAAGCTGGGATGTTTAACAAAATAATCTAGAACTTTCTCCTCAACCCCAAAACTTAATTCAACTTTGATAGGTCTTTAAACGAAAGTTTGGAATTAGTGGGAATTAAAGCTTAAAATGAAAAATGTGTCTATTTAATTTAGTAACATTTTTAGTCTTTTCCTAAATCGATCATTGTGTCACCATCAGCCCGCATAGGGAAACGACTCTCTAAGGTCACAGGACAGTG
This sequence comes from Nannospalax galili, assembly GCF_000622305.1. NCBI lineage: Eukaryota > Metazoa > Chordata > Mammalia > Rodentia > Spalacidae > Nannospalax > Nannospalax galili. The sequence goes on along the minus strand of NW_008351881.1, from coordinate 7,202,283 downwards.
CTCCTTAGCAGCCTGGGGAGCACAGTGGTCTCTAGCAGACTAAAAGGAAGTGTTTCCTTCTTACCTACCTGCTTATAATGACTACTCCTCCAAATGATGGGTAGATACTCCGAATGATGTGATACTCTGCTGGGGCAGCCAGCAGACTCTGCTTCATACCGTTACTATGGGAGTAACAGACATGGTCCCTGTCTGGCCTGCTTCAGAGAGGAAGGCTGATTCCTGTCTGTCCTGGTATCAAGGGCAATGAGGGGCTGAGGGCCCATCAACGAGCCCAGCTGGAAACTCCAGGGCCCCTGTTGCAAAAGATCATGTGATCTGTACACTGTGATCATTTTCTGCTCCTTCAAAAACAAAGTCGCACCTGTTACAAGTTCTTCCGGGAGTGATTTTAATAACCCTCCATTGCCAGCTGAAGAGAAGAATTAGACACTTGGCGACTGAAGTCAGTAGGAAGAAGTATGTATAAACTGGCAGTATTTTAGGGGCAAATCTTTCCTTTTCATGTGTTTTTGAAAGGTCGGTTTAGTCAGAAAGTTCAATTCTCCACTGGTTAATGGTCATGTCAGCATTTAAAATACTAATAGGAAAAAGAATCGGTATTGTGTGCATCTTTAGCAGGCGGACATAGGACACCTGGCCTCCTGCTTGTACCAGGCCTGCTCAGGAGGGTGTAGGCGCACAATGCCATACTTATTCTGCGCTGGAATCCGTCTGCACTCTCCAGGAGGAAGACAAAGGAAGATTGTTAACACTTGAAGGCACCTTGATGCAGTTGCGCCAGTGGACCCTTTTATTAATTGCCCCATCTGTGATGTGAGCCTCCCTGACACAGGTTGGTGCAGAACTCTTAAAGCCCTTAGTCTGCTTCCTATTGGTTCCACATGTGTTTGTATTTGTTCTCAGTAGGCAGAGATTCCAGAGAGAAAATGAACCGCTGCAGATCGATTGCAGTATCAGTCATGCAGAAGACGTGGCGAAGCGTGCCATTTAATTTTGATCTTGTTTTAACCCTTGCAAGGCAGCTGCCTTGGCTTTTGGTCTTTGTTTGCCTGGGTTTTTGAAGTTCCAGTGCTAAAGCCACCGGCAAAGATAGTATGATACTTTCATCATAGGAAGCACGGCATTTCCCCTTGAAATCAGTCAGTCCTCAGACCATTCTGTTAGTGTCAGGGCCACAGAAATAGGAAAGTATTAATGTGGTGTCAGTTCTGTGTGTGTCTGTGTGTGTCTCTGTCTGTGTGTCTGTGTCTGTGTCTGTGTGTGTATACTGGAATGAGATAGGCCTTGTTTATATAGCCATTGATAATTCACAACAAAAGTGCCCTCACAGTGCTGGGAGTCTGGACCCATACTGACAAAACACAGACCAACCCATCTTGAAGGCCACTGCTCTCCACAGTAGGATTTGTCGCTGTCCTTCCTCTATTCTTTTGTTTCAAGGAGCTTCAGTAAGATCAAGTCAAGGATGTGGTATCTATTTCAGTCTCAGCGTTGCCATTTCCACATAGTATCTAGATTATGTTCACCAGCCAACTGGATGGTGAAGTGCTTTTCTATGGACAGTCTGGAGGTAGAAGAGAGAAACAGGAAAGGTGGGGCTTGCCTCACACAGTTCCCTTATCATAGACGGTGTATTTAGAGGTTGCATGTGTGAGAGACAGAAAGAGAGAAGAGGGGTGAGAGAGAGACAGAGACAGAGAGAATGAGGTAGAGACAGAGATACAGAGACAGAGACAGAGAGAAAAAAACAGAAGTCCGGGACCTTCACACATAGCTGCCCTGGCCCATTACCTTCCCCATAAGGGTACTTGAAAGCCCTGTTCTGGTTCTTGAAATTCTAGGAGCTCAACACTGCCTTAATCCCTTCCAATATTATGTCTGGGTATGAAGAGGATGGATCTTAACAGCCTCCCAGTGTGTCTCATTGGGTCTGGCCTAACTTAACTCACAGGAACTATCATGCATAATCCAAACCCTGGAGCCAGGGGAATATCTCTGGTTGTGACTGAAGCCCTCCTATTCCTCACCTGAAGTAGAAGTCAATCTGGTATCTGCGGGCTAATATCTGGAAAAACATGGTGTTTAAGAGAATAACTTAGGACCTGTTATCAAAGGAAAACAGCTTGGAAGTCACCAGTCCAAACAATAGTCCAAAGTTTATACAGGGTCTGAGTCTTAGAAATGAAAAAGAAACAGATGATAACTTGGTCAAACAGCACCATAAAGTGTGTGTGTGTGTGTGTGTATACTTATAAGTATTTATGTGTGTGCACATGTTTATGTATATGTGTCCATGTGCATATACGTGTTTATGTGTATATGTGTGTCCATATGCATATATGTATTTATGTGTTTATGTACGTGTATCCATGTATATATGTGCTTATATTTGTGTGTGTCCATGTGTGTCTGTGTGTATATATTTATGTTTGTGTGTTTATGTGTGTGTGTGCCCATGTGTTTGTGTGTATGTTTGTGAGGAAGATGGTAAAGCACACAGCTTTCAGGTGTCCCAAGCTCAAATCCCAATTCTTGAAGTTAGTAGTTATATGACTCCTTGACAAGTTACTTAAAATTTTGCATTGATTCAAATGTATAATATAAGGATTTCAGGTTGAACTAACAGCATAATTTCTAATGAAATAAGAAAAGAGAATGACCTTATTTGTCCATTCTTGCTCCGAACAGAAACAATATTTTATAATACTTCAATAATGGCGTAAATTGGTGATATACTCTTGCCAATATCTTGGGCCACATCACCCACTGTGTTTCAGGGGAAGCTGTCTCCTCAGCTGAGGCATCGTCTCTTGTCACAGGCCCTTCTAGGTTTTATGGCACCGTATGGGAGTGACTGAGAATGCATCAAGATGAGATGATGTGTCTGTTCTTCGAAAACATCTTCTGCTGTGTTCATCTTATGCCTGCCACAGGAATGTGTTAGTCCACAAAATTTTCACCTTCCCAAATGTTTCAACAGCTGGGATGCAAAGTCTCATTCAGCACAATGTGTGCACCACATTTACAGTCTGAAATTCAATCTTCAGGCATTCCGTGATTAGAATGAACATTATAGTGCATTATAATTCTTTCATTTAAACAGCAGGCAATAAATTCATACCACAAATTATCCATCCCAGCAGTGTATTCAGAAAGATTTAGTTAATGTCACTTTAACCAGTTGACATCTAAATATTGACTAAAATCTTTAGGTGCTCAAGGCAAGCACAGTAGTGTTCTAGTATTTACAGAGGTGGCAGAGGAGAGAGAGAGAGAGAGAGAGAGAGAGAGAGAGAGAGAGAGAGAGAGAGAGGAGAGAGAGGAGAAGAGAGAGGTGGAGAGGAGGAGAGGAGAGGAGAGAGAGAGAGACCTCGAGATAAGAAGCAACATATGTCTGATTCTATCCTTAGCAGAGTGCTTCAGCAGGTCTCCCCCTAAGATGCCATCTCTGCTGAGCAGTCTACACTGTGCTCAGCATTTAGTAAGAGCTCAATAAACCATTAAACATGGGCTATATTTCAATGATTGCCATTACTGTTATTCTATCAAACAGTAGCCTTTGTCATATGATTTTTATTGGGATTTTAATTTTTTTACACTGAAGAGGATGTGAATCTCACTTACATGTGGACCAACCACTCAGGCTACCTCATTGACCCAAAGGGACTAAATGCATCAACTATTTCTGAGTTAATCTGGAGTAAACTCATCTCTTTGGTGGATAGTTACATACTTTTCCTCAACGGCCTACATCCAGTACTTCTGCCTTCTAACAAAACATGAATCTTGATAAGAAGATACCCCTCTTTCACCATCCCTGCTGGTGTTTCTGATCAGTTATCCGTTCCTCTTCTTACAGGTGCTCTGCACTGTCAGGGATGCAGCAGAGTCTGACCAACAACAAAATCCCTCTACCTTGGAGCCCCAACTCCAGTCTTCAGACCACACTCAGAATAAAGCCTTTATTCTTTACGATTTTTCCAGTCTTTAGCATTTAGTTATGGCAACAGAGAATGAATTAAGAGAGCCTCCCAGAAGAGAAAGAAATTGTGGCTTTGTTTTGTTTTTCAACTCATTACAGCATGCATCTGGGTTTCTGCATTAGGAAGATAGGGCTAGTACTCACTGCTATAGTATATATTTCTCCAGGCTTATAAAGTACCTAAAGAAAAAAGACATTTAATATTAATTCTCTCCCTTTTTGAGATTCCCCCGATCTTATTACACATGTCACTGAATATGTGTGGACCCTACAATCCTACCGATCTTTTCATGACCCTCTGAACCCATTTCTAAGGTTCCGACTTAGTTCTGCCTTCTCCTTCACCTGAAATACTGTCTCTTTGCTTCCTAATCTAAAAACCTTGCCAATAAACTAGGCTGCAAGTCTGTCATCCTTAACCAGAACTTGAGAGTCATCTGATCATCACAGTTCCTTGAGCATCTAAGTACCCAGTCCTAGTGATTTATCAGGGTGGGGGACAGTAGGGTCCCTGGTGCTAGCTTCTCACATCTCAGTGGTCTAGGAAGCCAAGAAATTTTGCATAAACCAGGCTGAAATCCCCACCACTGCCCCAGGGAACTTTCCCCTGCAACTAGGCCCTACTTCCTTAAGGTCCCACAACCTCTCAAAATGGCTGGGCCAGCTGGGGATCAAGAATTTAAACGCAGGTGCCTATGGCACACATTCCATACCCACACCGTAACTAGGTGTTGTACTAAAATGGACCCTAGTTTCAGTCTCTCATTTTTGCTTGTTGTATAAATATTAGTCATCACTTAACTTTTCTGAACCTTAGTTTCAGACTCATTAAAACAGAAAGATTATGAGCCTGCGTAGTGAGGTTGAGAGGGTCAGAAGATAGGCACAATTCTTTAAATATCATAAAGTGTCACCTAAATCCTTGGCCCATTTATTCAATGAATAATCATTGAATAAATACAAATCAAACACAAAATGTAAGAAACTAGCTTTATTGAATTTCTTCCTGTAAGAAAGTTGATGTTCTTTTAATTACCTTAAAACAGGACGCCAGAATATCATGGTTTAGTGACATCAATTTTGGGGTTCAAGCTGAACCATGTCCAATTAGAACTATGGTTTTCAATAGTTTAGTAAGATAGGAGTCATGACAGATTCAATATTATTCTAAAATAGTTTTGTTATGAAATTTCTTTTAGATGTCATATTTTGCAATAGCCTTCATTTGGTCAAATATTGTATAAGTTAGATGTTAGTGTGGTTATATTTGCATTAACTATTAAACACATCATAGAGAAGACTTAGTTTGCACACACCTGAAAGTTTTCTCTCTCAACTCTTAACTCACTAAATTGATGGCATCGACTTAGACTTGTAAAATGTAGCTTGTCCAGGCTCCTTGAAAAACTCTGTGCAGACCCTCAGTCACTGCTTCCATTAATTTTAATCATTGTGAGGGGCAGAGCATAATGGGAAGGCCGCCTCACTGCTGATGCTGTCCTTATGTCATTTCTTTTGTGTTCTGTTCTAAATGTGTGGTGTAGAGCTGGTAGTATTACTTCGATGACAACTTTTGAATGCTTGAAGTCCATTAAGCTGTTCTAGCTTTTCTCTTTTTCCCAAGGAGAATTTATTTTTGAGATAGGGTCTCATATTTCCCAAGCTGGTCTGGAACTCTCTATATAGTGGTTGATATGGTGTTGGTTATCAAATCCACATCTTTGTGTATTCTAGGCAGGACTCTACCAATGGAACCACATCCCTAGCCTCCTACTCAGTGTTTTCCTTTTTCTTTTTTGGTCTTTTTGAGACATGGTCTGCTTGTAGCCCCAGCTGGCCTAGAACTCACTTTGTAGACAGACCATGCTGGCTTTGATCCTGTAGAGATCTGCCTGCCTCTGCCTCCCAAGTGCTGGAATTAAAGGTATACAGCACAATTCCTGGCCTGCCCAAGCATTTTTAACTTTCTAAGAAAATTCCTGTGTTTTTTCCAATAGTCATTAAAAAAAAATTTTTTTTAAATTTTTTTGAAGAAGCATTTCATTACAGCTTTAACATACTCAATAACAGTTTCCAGAGCAAAGATACATCTATTTCAAAAGTGGCTATAAAATTTTTAGGCTCACTGTTGAATTAATACAGTTATACAATATTGAACTCAGTATAAGCCCTGTAAGACATAAAATTGAATGAGTTTTTAACTTTTAAAAAAGATCTCCATTTCATTTTAAAATATACTGTTTCTTATAGAAAGACTCATTGTTTTTGCTAATAACACTGGGATGTTGGCACATGGGTCGCTCATCTGTATGTATCTGATTAGTACTAGTCCTAATCGGTTGCATTCGGATCCTTGGCACCAGTGTATGTCTAATGTTTATCCCTTCTGCTAATTAACATGATGCGAATTTGTATGCTTCCTCCTCGAGTTTAATTCATTTTTTTTATTTGTTGACTTGTGTGTGTGTGTGTGTGTGTGTGTGTATCACACAAAACATCCCAAACCATCTTATTCAACTATACACCCACTTCCCAGATGGCACCTTCCTATATCCTCCCATCCCCCACTAGAGCCCTTATACTCTGTTATCCCTGCTACTGTCTGCTGTGTTGTCCGCACCCCCAGCCATTCCCCACTACTTGTCCATCTAGTGAATCTAGTCAGCCTATCTAGAGCTCTTTGTTTTAGGAAGGTCAGCTGTTCCTCATCTAGCAGCAATCAGTTGTCAATGTTCCTTTAGATAAGATTGGGGTCTGCTGTTCATTTTCCCAGTTCTATGCTGGGTTACTATCTGGTAGTCCCCAAAGTCATTTTTATTTTTATTTTCAGCAAGATTTGGACCCATCCTGGACAGAAATCCCAGCTGGCACTGGCTAATGATTCTTGCGTTTCCTTGATGGTTTGGGTTGAAACATTTTGTGGTATCATATATTTTCTTACTGATGAAAATTCATGTCACAGACAATGTATATTTTTTATCTAAATAATGAGTCTTGAATGCCTTTTTACTATTTCAGAAATGATGAACGCTCATTGCTTGATAATTGGAATACATAAGAACTAAGTCAAACCAAACATAATCCCTCTATTCAGAGAAGACCTCCATTAGGTGTTAGCCAACAAGGCTGACTTTCTTCATCATTGGGAGGCTAGCTTCACTCAAGGATTTTCCTTCTACGCTTTCTAGAGTTTTTAGAACTGGGAATGCTTTGGTCCAAGCTCTTCTGGCATTGAGAGTTTGCACTGATAAGTCAGCTGTAATTCTGATGGGTTTTCCTTTATATGTGAGTTGTTGTTTTTCTTTTGCAGCTTTCGGTGTTCTCTCTTTGTTCTGTACATTTAGTGTTTTTACTGTGATATGGCGTGGGGAGTTTCTTTTCTGGTCCTGTCTCTTTGGTGTTCTATGTGTTTCTTGTATTTGTATGGGGATGTCTTGCCTTCATTTGGGGAAATTCTCTTCTACAATCCTGTTTAAGATCTGGTCAATACCATTAACCTGAAATTCTTCACTTCAGTCTGACTTTTCTTTAATATTTCTATCTCTTTTGTCCTTCCATGGTGTCTCACATTTCCTGCATATTCTATTCCTGTGTTTTTAAAACTTTTTCATAATCTTTGCTTAAGCAGTTCAATTCTTTAACTTTGTCATCCAGTCTGGATGTTTGTTTTCCATTTCATTCATTCTATTGGTGAGGCATTCTCCTGTTGTTTCTAATTGTCTTATTGAGTTTTTCCCTTCCTTCACTTCAGTCTGAGTTTTCTGCAGTGTTTCCATCTCTTTGTGAATTCATTCAGAAGTTTATCCCTATCTTCTTTTAGTTCTTTGATTTGTTTGTGTGTTCTTTAAATTCGTTCTTTTAAATTCAGTGTCCTGGGCTATCTTTAGAGAGTTCTTCTTGTAGGACTTTTCTAGAGGACCAGTAGAGTTTGGTGGGACCATACTACTTTGGTTTTTCCATATTATTATTTTTCCGTTGTGATTTTGGCAAGTGGAGTTCTTTCTCTTTTTTTTTTTTGTGACTCTGGCATGAAATTCAAGGCTTCCTTTGCTGAGTTGAAGTTCTGCTTCTGTTTGTATTATTGTCCTGCCTTGGTTGTTTTCTTACCGGGTATGTAAGTCCGGTTGGTCTAGGTTTCAGGTTCTCTCAGATTTTATATCAGAGGGAACTGATGGTTTCAGATCAGCTACGTAGGAGCTCCCACAGAGGTCCAAGTCAAGTTCCAGTCAGGTACACTCAAGCTTCCTTCTAACGTCTGGACCCCTACTAGTGGGCACTCACAGCACAATTTGGGAAGTTTGCTAAGGGGAGGCTGGATCCAGGCACTCTCAGGCGGTCTGCTAAGTTCTCATCCCCTACTGTAGAGGTCTAGCCCTGGCAAAGCGGAAGTGGCCTCACTGGTTGGGCATGGTGTAATTTGAGGAAGCGCACCACTACCCGGAGGCCAGATCCAGGCACTCTCAGGCAGTCTGCTAAGGTCTCAGCCCCTATTCCCCTTCTACAGTCTTTATGAGCTGAGATGGCCATGGATCTTGGAGGAGAGGACCAACAGGAATCTGGGGATAATTAAGAGCAAAAGGATACAAAATCTGTAAATATTAGAAGCTACTATTGTCTCTACTGATAATTTACAGTTATCTTACTAGTGAGCATGCAGTTGTGTGGGTATTTAGAGAACATATGATTCTTGGCAATGTGTATGGAGCATAGTTAGAGGTGAATAAACGTTAATGGTTACTACTGAAATTGCAGTAGCTGTTGACATTCTTATTGCTGTCACTATTTCTTTGTCATCATAGTCATGGCCATCATCACCATTGTCACCACCACATTCATCATCATTATCATCATCATCATCATCATCATCACCACCACCACCATCATTACCTCTACCACCACCATCATCACCATCACCATCATCATCATCATCACCACCACCACCATCATTACCACTACCACCACCATCATCACCATCACCATCATCATCATCACCACCACCACCACCACCATCATCACTACCATCCTCACCATCATCATCATTACTATCACCACCACCATCATTATTATCATCACCATAACCACCAGCATCACCATCACCATCACGACCATCATTAGCATCATACTATCATCAGGCTCATCACCAAAAGCTTTCTGTAGGCTGAGCTTATCCCTAGCCCCTCACACATTGTAAATCTTCCTGTCTGGATTTGTGAAGACTGACAGACATTTACATTTATAATTGCAGACTCCAGTAAATCAATACAAAACCTAAACAACCCTTTGAATTCCTCACTCTCCCTAAAACATCACTGTCCAGGCTCATCTAATTAGATACAGTGCTTTTTAAAACGCCTTCTTTTGTTGTTCTTTGCCCTCTAATAACAACTTATTCACTGTGTGTCTCACTGGAGACAACCTGTCACCACTGGTACCCATGAAGGTGAAGAAGAAGCCATTGTCAATGCTGACCGGCCTCGGGTTTTCAAAGACTTGTGTTTCCCTTGTCTGGTCACTCACCTTTGATAACCGTAGTTTGGAAATGGTCTCACGACTCTCAAGGCACTGTTAATGTAGAATCTGTTTTCAAACATCATTAAAATAGACAGTTTATCTCACCAAAGTTGTGAAAAAACTTAATGAAGCTGTTCGTCTGCTTCATGCTGCAGTTTGCCTTGTTATCTTGTTGGCGTCCCTGTCTTCCCCCATGCGGCTTGGTAGACATCTTTTAAGAATTTCTTTTCTCTTTTCTTTGGTGCTAGGAATTGAACTCAGAGCATCACACATGCTACACATAGGCTAGTAGAGCTGTACTCCACCCCAAGAATGTCTTCGAACCATTTCTTTTCTTATAGACATTTGAAATCAATCCTTCCATGGATGGAAAAGTGTATATTAGTCTAATCTCTATCCTTTCTCCAGATCAATTGTGTCTGCCATCACAAGGCACAGATCAAATGGTTTCATTAATGGAGGGAAGACTCTTGATCCGTAGGGAAGTGGTTAAAGAACTGAAGAGAAAGGCCAGACTCTTCCCACCGGCTTGCTGGTTTTCACTGTTTCCTCACGTCTGTGTGTGAAGTAGAGGAAGCCATAGTAAGGGGTGGGGTGGAGAGTGGTGGAGAAGTTTAGTCAAGAATGGGTGAGAATCAAATGTATTTAATTCACTTCATTCATATTGCCAATTATTTCTATATACATTTATTGTCCTTTTTGACCCCTTTCAATTTATTTAATGTCAGGCCATATCTGGTACCCATTTTGCAAATAAAAAATTATGGCTGGAAGGGAATGGCTAAGTTACCAAAGTCACACAGCTAAGGAAGACCCAGGACCAAATCTAACCTGGTCTTGTAGGTAGGCTGAGCACGTAGGCTTTTACTATCAAAATCTGCTCTTTAGGGAGCAGAACTCCAACCCCACAGAGGCCCAAGCCTCCTTCCTTTCTTGGTGTGGAAACATATACAAAGAAAGTGTTAAAAATTCAAGTGCAATAGCTTTAAAAAAGAATGGGGAAGTACTTTATGGACTTAAAGGAAATACTTTAAGGACTTTAAGGTGACAAAGTGTCCTTGGAATTAAAGAAATCCAACACCAGGGGCAGGAGAGCCCAGAGCCCTGTATTTACCAGTGTCAAGATCCTGCCGGGGCCTTGCTGCTTGGTTTGCCTGAGAGGGTTGTTTGTATTATAGGAGATTGTTCTAGTTTGTTCCAAAGAATTTGCTAAGGGCGATAGACAGGTATGCTGCATGAATATGCAATCCAAAATAGATGAATGGTGAAATTATGAAGCAATCAATTGACAAAGCTTTTAGTGGACTACAGCAGTGTACCCCTTGGCTACTCCTCTGCCTGTTAGCATCAAAGATGCTGTAAAGATGAAGTGCACAGTGTTGTTCAAGTCTCATAGTTCAACAAACACAGGTAGTTGTACTTAACGGCAAGTGTAGTCAGGACTGCTTCAAACCACTTGCCTGCCTGCCCCCGTGCTGAGTTACGCCCACTTCTGCTGATATGCCTCAGAACAGTGGGATGAGAACCCTAGCCAGCAACACCTGGATGCTCAACTGCTTGGCTACCCGGACTTTCCAGTTCTCATGTGAGGCAAAGAGGAGAGCAGAAGGACCCTCACACTGGCCAGGAGGAGCTGAGTGACTGCAAGAGGCATTCTAAGCAACCGGATCTGGGAGGCTTATCTATCCTAAGAGAAGGCAGAGCTTTGAATGAGAGAAAGGAAACATATGTGGTCACTAACACTACTGTGTTCTCCAGGGGAGGCTGGCTGCTTTCCCTGGAGAGGGAAAAGAGACCTCTTGCTCTCATTATTCGGGAGGCCACTCAGTAAGGAGCTGAGGCTCTCAATCTGGCCAGAGAGACTGAAGGAGGTGTTGTGCAAACCTCTCATTTTACAGATGAGACACACAGGTCCAGAGATGGCTAGTGACTTGCCTGAGGCTGCCCAGCTATCTTTATGTTCAGTTCTCTCCACTCTCATCATGTGTATTTGCATTTTAGATGGGGTCAGGAGGATAATTGATACCCACACAGACATACATAATCTTCAGTAGGATGCTGTGGTTGAAGGTGGGCATAGGTGTCAGGTGTACAGGCCCTGGAATCTGTATCCTCATGGGTCTTAGAAGACATAAGCTTCATGATCTGGACAAAATGGCTACACCAGAATGTTTTTTTTTTTTACCCCAATCTTTTTTAAAAAGTATTTATTATTTTTATTTTATATGTATGAGTGTATTGCCTGCATGTATGTGAGTGCATCCGTGTTGTGCAATGTGCAGAGGTCAGAAGAGGGCTTCGGATTCCCCTGGAACGGGAGTTAAGGATGGTTCGTAGCTACCATGTGGGTGCTGGGAGTTGAACCCAGGTCCTCTGCAAGAGCAGTCACTGTTCTTAACCATTGAGCCATCATCTCTCCAGCCCCTTACCCCAATCTTTTAAAAGTTATTTCTTTATGGGCTGGAGAGATGGCTCAGCAGTGGCTCCTCTTGTAGAGGACTGAGGTTCGAATCCCAGCAATCACACAGTGGCTAACAACCCTCCATAACTACAGTTCCAGGGGCTCCAAAGCCCACGTCTGACTTTTGTGGGCATTGCACAACATGGGTACACTTACATACATGCAGGCAATATACCACACATAAAAGAAAAATAATAAATAAGAAGTTATTTCTTTAGTTTGCAAATCATTTCATCTTCCCTAATTCACTCTTACTGTTAATCCTGTTGATGCTGGATCTACTGTCTACGTGAGGATGGCGAGCCTTCAGTGAACTGAGCATGCTCTGACCCAACAGGCACAGAAACCAAGAAGCTGAGAGAGCAGCTAGAAGAGGCAGAGCTGGAACTTGATGTCAGACTCTTGCTCAATCCAGCCTTACCATCTGCTTCCTGAAACAAGTGATTGCTTTGCAGTGTTGAATGTTGTCTGCTGTGTCTCTGCACTTTTTCTTCAAAAAGGGCAATGTGGGCTAGACAGTTATCTCAGTGGTTAAGAGCACTTGCTGTTCCCAGCACATATGTCGGGCAGCTCACAATTGCCTGTAACTCTCCAGGAAATCCAACACCCTCTTCTGGCTTCTGTGGAAACCTGCACACATGTCCACAGACAGAGACAGACACACACATACATTTTAAAAAAAGGGTAATGCAATGCTAGTCAACATCTTGTTGAAGACTCTTTCCACTGTAATTTTCTGAGGTTCACTTAAAAAGAGGAGAGATTGTTCTCCCTAAAATCCCTGGGTGTTCAGATTCTGGTGGCCATGGATCATGACTAAGATTTTTTACGTGGTTATTTGTCTTACAGCTCACTTACAGCCCAAAAGCATCTTTTGTTTTTCGGTGATGATCAGTTGATACTCTCTTTCCCTACCCCTAACTACCTCATGAATCCAGTTGGTGCTGTTTGGGGTCTGTTTTACAGGGCTTACTAGAAAGAACAAACACCTCAACATGGTGCCAAATCTTGGTTGCAAAGGGGATCGCCAGGTTACAGTAGCGTTTTCACTGTCAACAATCAAAGTCATCCCGGTGGCCCCGCCTGGACAGGAGAGATGAGCAGTTCCTGACCCCAGATTATCAAATGACAAACAAATCATTCCGCCAATCACACAGATGTTTGGTTTACATGAGAGCAAACTGCTAAATAGCTGGTGACATCTGCTGTAAAGTCCTGTAACCTCCTCCTATCTCTGTTTCACAAACCTGTTTTTGGAATTTGCTAAGACCCAGAGAAGTGCAGGAGACCATCTCAGGGAAGCTGGAGTTTGGGGGTTGTCACCTTGCCCACACCACGACAACGATGGTCAGAAGACACGACCACTGATTACATTTAAACTCAGCTGTTTGTTCCCAAGAAACAGTGATTCATTTATATGTAAAATTGTGATCTCTTCTGCAAGGAAAAAACCAACAACAACAACAAAAACTAAACCCATCTGCTATTTTTAGGGAAAAAATTTAAATGAAAGGTCTATGAAAGTAAACCTACCCAGCCTGGAAGACTATACGTGAACTTTCCAAATCTGTCCACTAAAGTAGGAATTTGAAAGCGGCACCACAAATTGCTTTTCACTTCAACCAGGATGCTTATTATGACCCTGGCTCGGCTCTGCACGCCTATTACTTACACATGAGTTTCGTTACCCCGTATTTTAATTATATGTGTAGAGCAAGTTTTATGTTCTCTTCTCTGACTACTCATAAACTTCACAGAGATCACCCAAAACCATATTGTTCTTAGAATAGCCTTTGCCTCTTTCCTTGTCGTGATACCAAATGACATTCTCTTGACCCAGCCTTGGCTTGTATTAAGCACATTTAGAGGCTGGCAGCAATGTTCTTCCAAACCGCCACTTAGTTTGAGTTAAGTTTATCCCCTATCACTAAGCCCTAATCCCAGAACACACACCATTAGAGACATATGACCAGCAACAGGAACATGCAGAATCTCAGTGGCATCCTTTGAACTCACTGCTTTACCAGTGTTTGAGTCGGAACCTTGGGCACTGGGGGTAGTGCAACCTCTTGTGAGCTGTGATGAGAACAGTGTGTGTTTTAGCAGGCTGCTATCTCCAGGGGTGTTTCCCCTTCTGCTCTAGGCCATGGCTCTGTGGTCTGAGAGCCACAGGCTATACCTTTTGTAATTAAGCGAGCACTTACACTTGTGATTTCAGTTGACTTGAAAGGCCAGTCAGAATATTAAATGCCACCAAAACCTTCACATTGAGAAGCTGCATGAAGGAAATGTTCCATGTTTTACAGAAAGTTGTACTGTTACCCACCACCCTTCTTTTTGCTCAAGATTATTTGACCTCCATGGAAAACAACATAAATCAGTCACTGGACACGCAATAACTGCTCAATTCTTCCTCCTGCTCTCTTGGAAACACAGAAGAATATCATCCCTTTCACAGACTGCTGATAAATCAGACACTAATCATAATATTTAGGGTTTCATGGTCATAAAATATGATTTCTGAATGCTTTTCTTCCTGAAATTTCACTAATTGTATCATAATTCACTATCACAATGTCATTTTTTAAAATTCACATAAACAGACCAGCTCAAAAGTCTGTTTTAATAAGGGGGTAATATCACAAGGCTGTATTTTGTTAGAACTCCAATATTATTGACCCAGCTGAGTATCACTGGTCGGGTAAAGGGCTGAGGTTCTGAATTTCAGGGCTCTGGATCCTGTGCTACTCTGTGGCTCTCTAGCACATGAGCATAATGCTGTGTGCCTCAGTGAACTTGGGATTCACAAGAGAATCATTTTGTGGTGGCGAATCTTGGAGTGTATATCTATGCTGTCCCACAATCGGAGAGAAAGGGGGAAGCCCATTGTGTCCCTTTCTTCTGTGGTGTCACCAACGCATGAGTTCTAGTGTGATCAGTTTGCAGCCTCCTCTCTTTGCTCCCAAATCTGTGACTTTGACAACTTGTTTGATTTTTGTATAAGTTTGTGAAGTTTTCAAATTCCTGGGTCTTCAATGGTAATTCTTACTGATGAAAAAGGAATTCAGAATGAAAACAGATGTTATAAAATTCATGTGTTTGACAATATTTTTTCTTTAAAATAACAATAAAATCCATAGCTCAAAATCAGGGAGGCTCCTATCAGGGGTTCTGATGAAAAACACTTGTGGGTTTCTGTGATGGAGCACGGAGGGGGAGCTGCTGACCACGCCCTGTGATGAGTTGAGTTATGGTTCTTAGTTAAGTAACTGGCTATCTAGTTTTCTTTGCAACTGAGGTACATGGAGATGCCTTTTGTGGAGATGCAGGCAAAGGACCACATGTGCTGCAAAGCTTTGGCTTGGGCTGAGTCCTCTGCTGGAATGCTGGGTCAGGGCCTTGAGTAGTTGAGAGTTTTTCCTCTTGTGGTTTCAGGGTTTCTAATTTTGGTTTCTAATTGTACCAGCCATTTTACCACAAGACCACAGCTGTAAGGTGGCATTTGGAAGAAAGGAAATAAGCCTGTCAGATCCTGCCTCTTCCTGTTAGAGGGATCAGATGACTACATTTTATGTTAATCAGAATTTTTTTTTTAACATGGAAAGGAATTTATAAACAGTGTATCTAATTTCTCTTGATTTTCTTCTTTACTGCCCATCAACCCCAATGTTCAAATTTTATAGGTGAGAATCAAAATTACCTGCTCAAGTTAAAACTAATATTTTTATCATTTTTCTATTGTGTCAAGAAAAAAAGGAGTAAACCTCGGTTCATACTGCAAAGGACTTGGGCCTAGAATATTCAGTTCATGTGACTTCTTAAGACCCCCCCCCTCCGTATGTCTCTGAATATGTAAAATATCTTCTAGCTCAAAGATTCTGCTGGGGTCTAACAAAACTTCACTTAGTTTGTGAAGAGGAGGGGGAAAAAAAGCCGAATAGTTTTATGGAAGGAAGAAGCCTTAATGTTAATGGGGAGTATTCTAGTTTGTTTCTCCGTTGATGTGACAAAACACTCTGACCAATACCAACTTGGGGAGGAAAGGGTTGATTTAGTTTACATCTCCCAGGTCACAGTTCATCACTGAGGGAGCCCAAGGAAGGAGCTCAGGGCAGGAACCTGGACATAGGAGCTGAAGCACAGGCCATGGAGGAATGCTACTTACTGGCTTGCTCCCCTGGTCCATGCTCAGCCTGTTTTCTTATATAATACAGAACAACCTGCCCAGGGGTGGCACCACCCACAGTGTACTGGGCCCCCCCACATCACTCAACAATCAAGAAAATACCCCACAGGGTAGTGGCTCTAATCTCAGCAGACTGCCAGAGAGTGCCAAGTTCTGGTCTCCCCTTGGCCTCTCTCTGGCAGAGCACCTGAGAATGCAGGGGACTGCCCGAGAGCCCCCACATCCCGCCTCCACATGGTGGTGAGCTTCCCCTAATTGTGCCATATCCATCCCCCTACCTGGGATTTCATGAGGCCCTTCCCAAGGCCCCAGGGCAGATCTGGCTTTGGTAGGCTAAGGCTGAGATCCTAGCAGACAGCTTGAGAGGGGGGATTCCAATCTCCATCGGTGTAGCTTCTCTGATCTCAGCAGATTGCCAGAGAGTGCAAAGTTCTGGCCTCCCTCTGGCATAGGGGCTATGGACACAGGGGACTGCCTGAGAGTGCCTGGATCCTGCCTCCATGTGGTGAAGGGAGCCTGAGTGTACCTGACTGGAACCTGAATTGGGCTTCTGTGGGTACCCCTGAATAGCTGATCTGAAGCCATCAGTTCCCTCCAAATTAAAACTGAGAGAAACTGAACCCTGTACCAACCAACTTTACATAACCATAAAGAAAGGATCTAGGCACCCAATAATACAAATAAAAGCATATTTCAACTTAATTCTCATATCAAAATTATAAACAACAAAAGAAATTCACATGCCAAAATCACAACAAAAAATAATAAAATGGAAAGCCAAAACACTATGTCCCCACCAAACTCCACCAATCCTGTAGAAGAGTTGTACAAGGAGAACCCCTAGAGATAACTCAGGACTCTAAATTTAAAAGAACAATCATAAACATGATCAAGGAATTCAATGAATTTAAAGAACTAAAAGAAGATAAGGATAAACTTCTGAATGAATTCACAGAAGAGATAGAAACATTGAAGAAAACTCAGGCAGAAATGAAGAAGGACGTGCAAAACTCAATAAGCCAATGTGAAACAACAAGAGAAAGCCTCACTGCTAGAGTGAATGAAATAGAAAACAGAGTATCAACACTGGAGGATAAAGTTGAAAATTGGACCACTCAAGCAAGTATTATGGAAAATTTAAAAAACACAGAAATGGAATATATAAGAGATGTGGCCACAAAAAGACCAAATCTATGTATCATAGGAATAGAGGAAGGAGAAAATTTCAGGTTAGTGGTATTGACCAGATCTTAAACAGGATTGTAGAAGAGAATTTCCTGAAATTAAGGAAAGACATCCCCATACAAATACAGGAAGCACATAGAACACCAAATAGGCAGGATCAGAAAAGAAACTCCCCACTACATATCATAGTAAAAACACTAAGTGTACAGAGGCCCTCCCACATCACTCATCAAGAAGATGCCCCTCAGACATGGCCACAGGCCAGTCCAATAGAGGCAATTCCCCAACCGAAGCTCCCTCAACCCAGGTATGTCAAGTTGACACTAAAGGAAGAGCCTGGACCAAGGTATTTCCAGGTCTACATGACAATAGATGCCAGCGCAGAATACTTAGTAAAAATGTCTATTATAGTTGAGGGGGAAAGAAACATCTTCCATGACATGAATAGCCTGAAAGAATACATGTCCCCAAAACCAGCCCTTCAAAGAATACTTGAAGCAATACAGAGAGCAGAGAGAGAAACAACTGTACCTTAGGGGCAATGAAAGAAAATAAATAAAGGAATAATCTAGGAAACACAAAATTAGATACAAAACACAAGCAGCGATCAAAATGATGGCAACCAATATACATGTTTCAATAATAACGATAATTATCAATGGACTGAACTCCCCAGTCAAAAGACACAGGCTAAGTGAATGGATTAAGAAGCAAAATATATATTTTTGTTGTTTTCAAGAAATTCATCTCACTTTCAAGGGTAGGCTCTACTTTCAGGTGAGAGAATGGGAAAATAAATATTCCAAACAAATGGCACTAAGAAAGAAGCAGGTGTTGCAATTCTAATATCTGACAAAATAGACTTTAAAGTAAAACTAATCAGAAGAGATAAGGAGATAACTGTTCAAAGGAACAGTTAACCAAGAAGATTTTACAATCCTTAATGTATATGCACCAAACTCTGGTGCACCAAAATTCATAAAAACAAGACTACAGGACTTTAAGACACATATTAACCCAAACCCAGTAATAGTAAGGAGCTTCAATACCCCATTATCTTCATTAGACAGATCAACTGGACAAAGAATAAACAGAGAGATGTCTGAATTAAATGATACTGTACATCAAATGGACCTAACAGACATCTTTGAATATTTCACCCAAGCACCAAAGAATACACTTTCTACTCAGCACCCCATAGAACTTTTTCAAAAATTGACCACATACTAAGCCACAAAACAAACCTCAATAAATACAAAAAATGGAAATAATTCCATGCATTCTCTCAGACCACAATAGAATAAAGCTCAAAATCAACACCAGACAAAGCCCTAGTCACTACACGAACTCATGGCAATTGACAACACACTCCTAAACAATGGGTGGGTCAAAGGAAAAATTAAGAAAGCTATAAAAGAATTCCTGGAATTTGACAAAAAGGACAATACAACATAACACACCCTCTGGGACACTTTAAAAGCAGTCCTAAGAGGGAAGTTTATAGCTCTATGCACTTACATTAAAAAATTAGAAAGAGCCAAAATAAACGACCTAACACTGCAACTCAAGACAGTGGAAAGGCAAGAACAAATGAAACACAAACCCAGCAGAAGAGAAGAAATAACAAAAATCAGAGCAGAAATTAATGAAATAGAAACAGAGAAAACAATACAAAGAATCAATGAATCTAAGAGCTGGTTCTTTGAAAAGCTTTGAAAATCCAAATCAACAAAATGAGAGATGAAAGGGGAAACACAACAGACACCCAAAAGAGCAAGACCATTATAAGGGGATATTTTAAAAATCTATGTACCTATACACTACTAAATTTGAAAATATGAAAGAAATGGATGGATATCTAAAATCATGGGAACCATCAAAGTTAAACCAAGAAGAGATCAACAGTTTAAACAGACCCATAACATATAAGGAAACTGAAACAGTAATACAAAGCCTCCCAACTAAAAAAAGCCCAGGCCCAGATGGATTTACAGCAGAATTCTAACAGACATTTAAGGAAGACCTCCAACCAATACTACTTAAATTATTCAAAATTATAGAAACACAGGAAGAACTCCCAAATTCCTTCTATGAAGCCAGCATCACTCTAATACCCAAACCAGGTAAAGACACAACCACCAAAGAAAACTATAGCCCCATATCCTTAAAGAACATAGATGCAAAAATTCTCAACAAAATACTTGCAAACTACATACAGCCACACATCAAAAAGATCATTCACAGAGATCAAGTTGGCTTTATCCCAGAGATGAAGGAATGGTTCAGTATAGGCAAGTCAATAAGTGTCATTAATCATATAAATGGACTCAAAGACAAAAACCACATTGTCATCTCAATAGATGCAGAGAAGGCCTTTGATAAAATTCAGCATGCATTTGTGTTCAAAGCCCTAAAGGGAATTGGACTGGAGGGAACACGCCTCAACATAATTAAAGCCATATATAACAAACCCACAGCCAACATCATTCTAAATGGAGAAAAACTGGAAGCATTCCATTAAAATCAGGAACCAGACAAGGATGTCCACTATCTCCACTCCTTTTCAACATACTGCTTGAAACTCCTAGAGGAATAAGAGAGGAGAAGGAAATTAAAGGAGCACTAACTGGAAAAGAAGAGGTCAAACTATCCCTTTTTGCAGATGATATGATACTATACCTAAGAGATCCCCAAAGTTCCACCAGAAAACTCCTAGAACTGATCAACACTTTCAGTACAGTGGCAGGTTATAAAATCAATCTACAAAAATCAGTAGCCTTTCTATATATCAATAACAAGCAATTGGAGACAGAATACAGGGAAATGCTCCCATTCACAATTGCTGCGATATATATCCTGCAATAAATCTCACCAAAGACGCCAAAGATCTTTATAATGAAAATTTTAAATCATTAAAGAAAGAGATTGAAGAAGGCACCAGGAGATGGAAGGACCTCCCATGCTCATGGATTGGAAGAATTAATACTGTGAAAATAATCATCCTTCCAAAAGCAATATATAGATTCAATGCAATCCCAAAGTCTCCATGCCATATGTCACAGAATTAGAAAAATACTACCCTTAAAATCATATGGAAGCACAAAAGATCCTGGATAGCCAAAGCAACCCTGAACACAAAGAGCAATGTTGAGGGGAGCAAAGTCTCCATGCCATATGTCACAGAATTAGAAAAATACTACCCTTAAAATCATATGGAAGCACAAAAGATCCTGGATAGCCAAAGCAACCCTGAACACAAAGAGCAATGTTGAGGGGGATTACTATACCAGATCTCAAAGTATACTACAGAGCTATAGTCATAAAAACAGCATGGTACTAGCACAAAAATAAACACATAGATCAATGAAACATCATTGAAGATCCAAGCCCAAGCACACGTGATTTCAGCCGTCTGATATTTGACAAAGGTGCCAAGAACACACAATGGAGGAAAGACAGCATCTTCAACAAATGGTGTTGGAAAAACTGGATCTCCACCTGTAGAAGAATGAAACTAGATCCTTATCTTTCACCTTGCACAAAATTCAACTCCAAATGGATCAAAGATCTCAATGTGAAACTGGAAACCCTGAAACTATTAGAAGAAAATACTGGCAGTACTTACAAGATATAGGTGTAGGAAAGGATTTTGTAAATTGAACAGAAGTTGCTCAAGAATTAAGGTCAGCAATTAACAAGTTGGGACCTCATTAAACTAAAAAGCTTCTGTGTAGCAAAAGAAACAATAAAAAAGGTGAAGAGAAAACCCACAGAATGGGAAAAAAATCTTCACCAGTGACACATCTGACAGAGGTTTAACATCCAGAATATATAAAGAACTCAACAAAGAATTGAAAAGATGGGCTAAAGATCTAAACAGAGAGTTCTCAAAGGAAGAAATAAAAATGGCTAAGAAACATCTCAAAAAGTGTTCAACATCATTAGTAATTAGAGAAATGCAAATTCAAACCACCCTAATGTAGCACCTTACCCCAATCATACTGGCTAGGATCAAGAGAACAAATGATACCAAATGCTGACGAGGGTGTGGAGAAGGGAACAGTCATTCACTGCTGGTGGGATTGCAAACTCATGCAACCTCTGTGGAAAACAGTGTGGAGAACACTTAAAAAAACTAAAAATGAACCTACCATATGACCCAGTTATACCACTCCTTGGCATCTACACAAAGGACTCACCCTATTGTAGAGACACTTGTACAACCATGTTTGTTGCTGTTCTTTTCACAATAGCTAAGAGATAGAAGCAACCTAAGTGTCAACTGACGAGTGGTTAACAAAAATGTGGTATATTTAAACAAATGAGTTCTGTTCAGCAGTAAGGAAAGATGAAATAATGATAGATGCAGGTGAATGAATGGATCTAGAAAACTGTCATACTAGGTGAAGTAACACAGACTCATAAAAACAAAAAGTGTATGTTCTCCCTCAATCTGGGGAAGGCTAGGAAGAGAAGGCATGACCCATGCTGGGTAAAGGCTTTCCAGTGTGCATACCCTCAGGTCATACATACACCTCAGGAACCGCTCAGTTATCTCAGTAAGTAAGCTCAATAAATTCAATGGATCCCAGTAAAACTTTAATCAAACATTGGCTTTACAGTAGAACCTTAAAAGGGAATACGCATTGCTTAGCATCCCCAGGAAAAGAAATCTCACAACAGATGGAAAATTTATTTGTTAATGCTATTATGTCTCATAATTATTTTTTTAAAAAAAAAAGAAAGATGAGAGTGTAAAAGATATTAAAAGGGTATGGGAATGGAAATAGTTTCCAAAATAGACAAAAAAAAAAGAGAAAGCCTAAGCAAGTGATGAAGTTCTGTGTAGGTTTGTTATGATACACAAAGGATGAGACAAAAATAATATACACATGATCTTAAAATTTCTATGGTCATAGTTTAGCCAACTAGTTTAAGGAACAAAATATATATCTAGTCAA
>NW_008351881.1:7172139-7179848 GCF_000622305.1 Nannospalax galili | reverse complement strand
TAAGTTCCAGGGGACTATGGAACATCTCTCAAAATGTCCTGTAACTGTGGTGAGTCACCTGTCCTCTTGTTCAGGGAGGACATGAACACCCCACAAGATGGACTTCAGCGAGTGTCCAGTTGAAGGCAAAAGTAAAATTCTGAGGTAAAATAGCTAAATTGAACAGGAAATAGCTGTAGTCACAGTATTGTAAGATACTTATCCCAGTCTACAAAAAGGAGGGTCGACTCAGATGAAACATTTCCTCCATGCCTCCAAGTGAAGTCAGCCACAGTCGAGCAGGACTTTTGACTTATCTTTATGTAGATGGAACAGGTGAAAGAAAGGAGCCAGAGGCTTCTCCCAAGCCCATGTGACCCCTGAGGAACAGATCCTCAACAACTTTAAGTGTAAAAATAAATTGATTTATTTGGGCCAACTGTATGGTCTTAAACACTCCAAAAGAAAGTATGACCAAAGAGTAAAGTCATCAGAGTACTTCTTTAAGAGTTCAGGGGATTACACTTCCCAGACATTAGGCTTAAGCCTATATAAAAGGTTATTTAGACAATTATTTCTCATTGATGATTTTGTTCCTAACTAGAAAGTGCTGCTCAGATGTAAGACTTCAAATCTTGGTCTCCAATACTGTAGTGCCCACGTGTAGCTAAGGGAAACAACCAGCTATTGTTCTAGAATGATGGATAAGTTTGTTTTCTCCCACTATCTAGAAGCCTTTGAGAGGGAACTGACGCTGATTCTAACCACTCCAACAGCTATCAAAATACCTGAAAGCAAATCCTGAATCCATCACTCTAGAGTCCAGCCTTGGCAGACAAAAGAAAAATGAGGAAGAACCCAATAGAGGGATGCTTTTGGAAGCCCTTGTTAAGAAATTCCAATGGACTCTCACATGAACATGTGAAAATTGCCCTGTTCTGACTTTTTTCTAGTTCCCTGTCTAGAACTTGTAATGCTAATTACTCTTACCTTTAGTTCTCCTTTACATCCTCTATTCACAATTCTAGGACTTTCTTTTTCCCCTAGAGATAAGAGTTATGCAATTTGGGAGTCTTTTAGATAGACCCACTGAAGGGGTACTCCAATTGCCTCACCCTGCGTCCCTGTTCAGCATGGAAGAAGCCAGAGTGGTCTGTGTCCTGATTCCCTATTGGCAATTTGGGTAGTCTCTTCAGAGGATGGTGTGATAAGAACAGGAGGTAGGAATTGGCTAGGGAGTTAGGGTAAAAAGACCCCAAAGAAAA
Organism: Nannospalax galili; assembly: GCF_000622305.1. NCBI lineage: Eukaryota > Metazoa > Chordata > Mammalia > Rodentia > Spalacidae > Nannospalax > Nannospalax galili. The sequence goes on along the minus strand of NW_008351881.1, from coordinate 7,178,604 downwards.
GTAGCCAACTTCTTGGCTAAAATTCACAATGTCCTTGGGCCTCTTAGCAACATACTCTGTTCCAAAGGCCGAAAATGTTGAAAGTATTTGGGAGCTTTTATCTAATCCTTAAAAGATTTTAGGGTTGGGGCTGGAGAGATGGCTCAGGGGTTAAGAGCACTGACTGCTCTTGCAGAGGTCCTGGGTTCCTTTCCCAACACCCACTGGTGGATTCAAACCATCCTTAACTCCAGTTCCAGGGGAATCTGAAGCCCTCTTCTGACCTCTGCAGCATTCCAGGACATGGTGCACTCACATATATGCAGGCAATACACTCACACACATAAAATAAAAATAATAAAGTATTTTTAAAAAAGATTTTAGGGATACCTCTTCAGAGGGGGGATGTTAGAGTTGGCAAAAGCCCCATAAAAATTAAAAAATAAATCAAAGAAGAAGAAAGAGTACATGAAGTTATCAGAAAAAAGTGATGGGGAGATATGGGAGGAGTTGGAGGGGAGGGAGTGGGCATCGATTTGATCAAAATACCTTATATGCATGTATGAAATTCTCAATACATTATTTTTTAAAAAGAAAACACCCCACAGACATGGGTGCAGACCAGTCCAATGGAGGCAGCTCCCCAGTTGAGGCTCCTTCTACCCACGTGTGTCAAGTTGACAACCACAGCTATCCAGCACATGGAGGAATGCAGAGAAACTCAGAAATAATGCTTGAATTTTGCCCTTTATAAAGACCTGGAGCTCAAGCACAGAAGACTTGGTTCTTTTCTCCAGAATAGTTTAAAAAGTTACATTTATGAAAGAACTGAGACATGGAAGAAAAGTGAAATTGAGTGATATACCTGACCAGTTCTGATTAAAACAGATGACCGTTCTGTGGTCTGAGATCCACTGGCTATACCTTTTGTAATCATGTGGGCACTGAGCCTGATGCTAAGCAGGACTATAGATATAGAAAATTTGTTAGGACAAATTTTTCTTTTGTTCAATATTTTACAAAATTTCCACTTAAAATACTGAAAATACTTTTATACACAGATGATAGGTGTATAAGTTGGCTCATATGCAAAAGGTGGAGAGAAGGCTTATGTTGGAATTATCGATGAGAACTATGCATGTAGTATTCCCCCCACCCCCACCCCGATCATAGAAACAGGAGCTGCCCGCTGCTTTTCCAGGAGCACACTTTGGCTCTGTGTACCAAGTGTCACCCATAGAGTCATAGGTAAGAACAGGGTGACGTGGTGAAGATCATTAACTCAGTGACCACTAGAAAGCTCCGAAGACACTGGCTAACTTTTGAGAAAAAGCAAATATGATTTTTTTTTCACTCATTAGACAGGCTTGCCTAAACTGATACGTGTCCTTTGTACGTTGTTTAAATGTCTGACTAATATTTTAAGGTCACTTTCATGGAACTTACTGATATGTATAAAAATGCAAATGGTGATCGTATGTGAGTGGTGTGGTGGGTCATGTGTCATGCGCACTCTGTACCCGGACCTTAACTTCTGCTCTTACCGTTGACAACCCTTTGCTAGATTTTCCACTTTGTTAAGGAAGAGCCTGAAGCTCAGAGAGTTTATATACTCACTCACGTTTACTCAGGCATCATTAGAGTTTAGATCAAAATACACATGACTCTAAAATCCTTAGACTTCCCAAATTATTCATCAGAATGGGAAAACCAAGGACTTGAGGTGGATGTTTTTAAGGAGTTGAAGGTATTTTCAAGTGAGCTGTTACTTTGAAGGCATTTTAGGAAACTAATGGTAGTTGGACCCCTGAGAAACATTTTTCTTTTACTGAAATTATTTCTTCAGTGACTTCAATCAACAAAATTGTAAAAGTAAGCATGATTCTGTTGTCCTAGATCACCTCTTCATAGTATTTAGAATATATCAATTATTATAAGAAATGGAACAACTGTTAAGAAGAAAAACCAGTTAAAAGCCCTACCAGTTGCGTCCATAACTAGTGGTTAAGATCGACATCACCACTATAGAAACAAAAGAAGACAAAAAAAAACCTAACCCTTTAAAACCCTAGTTAGAGCCAGGCGTGGTAGTCAATGCCTGCAATTCTAGCACTCCTGAAGCAGGTGCAGGAGGTTTGCCTTGTACAAGTTCAAGGCCAGTGTGGTCTATATAGTAAATTCTGGGACAGCCAGGGCTATACTTTAAGATCATCTACAAAAACAAAAACCAACCCAAAACAACAACAACAAAACACTCAAACAAAATGAAGCATAAAGAATGAAAATTCCTGGTTAGTATAACCAGAGGGAATTTTCAATTTTTCTTTTAAGTAGGGAAAAAAAGGTATTAAAAGTGTAGTGCACACAAATTGCCCTAGGTTCTGTACCCCAAGGCTGGCAAGGAGGAGACTGAGAAAATAATACCTAGGGAGATGCTGAAACGTGACTGATCTTTAAAGGCATTCTGTCATATGTTGGGAGCCCAGCTTGCTGAGATAGCTCCGTCAATTGCTGATAGACTCAGGAAACAGGAAGACACACAAGTACTCTATCTGGCTTCACAGCATGACTTCGAACCATAAGCAGTTACAGCTAGAAGGGGTTCTTCCAGCCAATTTTCTCATTTTGGAGATGAGGCCTGGAGAGGTAAAGCAACTTTCCTGAAGCAGCACTGTTAGTTAATGGAAGAGCTGGGAGTAGAAGCCAGAATTAATGAAGCTTCAGCTCTGTGTTCATTTGGATTAGCATGGTGGTAGGAATCCAAGAAAGAGGAAGCTTGGAGAGAGAACAAGAGCAGCCTGTGATTTGAGGGTCGATCTAAACCAGATGCAACTGAACCAACAAATTTATAACCAGTTTCAGTATGATGAAATTAGAGAGGGCTAAACCATTAACCTTGCGAGGGGAAATTTATAAGCATTAACTCAACTTGACCTTAAGCCAATCATGTCTTTCCATTTACCAGCATCCTGAGAACATACACACAGATGCACACACACATGCACATATAGCACCCCTTCAGACTTTGCTCTGTGGCAATATGGGTTTGAGACCAACAGTAAGGAGTGTCGAAGATGAGGTTTCCTAATAAGCTTTCTGTTTTTGTAATAAAATTTAATGTATTCACTCATTGTGTGAAAAACCAATCTTAAATGGTTCACAAACAAGAGACATACCTATGCATTCTGTCTCAAGTTATCTCTTGTAGCTTGGAAATGCAAACTACCTTCTCAAAAGACAGTATGGAGGACAGTCTACTGCTTTCTGATGCTCATAGAGCTCTTCCTTCCTGAGCACTGGGAGGTCTCAACCTGGCCACATGACTTGCTTGGACAATGATGTGAATATGTGCAACTATGAGTCTCTGGAGAGCCAGCATGTGTGGTCCTATGTCTGCTCCTTCCTGGTGCAGGAATTAGTGCTTGCTCCATGAGCCCAGAGCCAGTCATCAAATTGAGATGACAGCAAGATAGATACAGAGAGAAAAAAGCAGTGCTCTGTTGCTTTAAGACACTCAGATTTGGGAGGCACTTGCTGCTACAGCACAGTTTAGACAGTTTTGATGGCAGAACACGCTTAACAGGGTCACCCTTTCCTACAGTAACATGGCTTTTTCATACCTCTAATCACTGCTGGAAATAAGCATAGGCATGTTAAAAATGGAGAAAGGTCAAGAGCTGGTTATCTCATTGTGCTGGATAAAACTGGATAATCAGATTATCTTCTTTTGTTTGGATGGTACTAAAATCTTTAAAGTCTTTTCTCAGAAATAACTCTTTCTATTTATTATACCTGTGAGATAAATAGGCTGAGAGGTATCATCTCTTTTTTTCCCTATAAGTAGCAGTATGCACCTGGAAAGGTGTCAAGAAGAGCATGCTCTGCTCATAATGACAGCTAACCTCTCGTCTTCAAATAAGTTCAGATAACTTTCCATTAACTCTTCATGGATCAGTTGAGGTTTGGGGGAACTAACACACCATGAAAAAGACACTGGATTAAACAGAATCCTATTGTGAAGGAGTTTACCATGCACTGGCCACTCTACCATTCACAAGGGTCCAAGGAGACAGAACGCTCAAACAGCAAGGCAAATAATAAAGCCCCTTAATCACTCACAGTTAAGGTAGGCAGTAAGGATCCACAGAGACCAGAATGCATGTCACACTGACCTCTGAAGTCTGAGGAAAGCTTGTGAAGCTGGAGTCTCACCTGTGTGGGCCCCACATCTTACTGCAGTTGAGTAACACCAAAAGCATTCTGTTCTAGGGAGAGTTGGATCACTGGGCTAAAGAGGGCTGGAATCAGTGCCTGGGTTGAGACAGGTACCCTTTATCTCAGGGTGTGGCATTTTTAGCATATTTAATCCAAGTTATTCTGAGAACTACATGTGGTAAAAGGAAGGAGAACGAGGTCAACCATTGCATCCAGGAATCTACCCTGAACTCACCTTTTAGAGGACCACCATAGTGATTGGCCTATGGCAGGATTAACTAAATTCTGCTGTAAGGTTCTCTGAGTGTGATGGAGCCTTTTTTGACTCTTGATGGGCTTAGCATGGAGTCCAGGAAATTCACCAGCCTCCAGAGCGACCCTGAGCCAGTGGCTCTCCAGCTCCTTGCCTCATGATTGGGATGAGTGATGAGAGACCACAGAGAAGCAGGATAAGTAAGCAAGGTTCAATGAGAAGTAGGGAAAGGCTCCTGCAGCAGGGAGCGACTCAAATGGGAGGTGCCATCTGGACTTCCAGCACAGCTCTTTCATGTGTGTTGGGAATGAGCCTGATTGGCTCAGCCCACATGCAAATTAGGCACCGATATGGGATGAAGCTTGCTGGTTAATTGGAATGTGTATGGGGAATTCTGATGGACCAGTGCTGTCTGGTGAAAGTGGGTAGGCTCAGGAAAGTCCACCAAAAAGTAAGGGTCGAGGAAGAATTAGGGAGTAAAAAGGACAAAGGTCAGGGCTCACCTAATTGTAGAGTTTATTATAAAACCTCAGTGTTCTCAGAGATAATTACTGCTTCCACCAGGGCATACAGACATCTTATTTTTCTTGAGTCTATAGCTCTGACTAACTGTGTGTGGAGGAAGCTGCCTTGCCCCTAACTTCACCAGTATGACTATGGTTTCAGTTTCAAAGAGAGCCGCCCTTCTTTCCCCAGTCTAACTTACTCACTCTGACTTACCACTTTACTTCTGCTCCACATTTGATGTACTCAAAACTCTTTAGAGTGGCTGGATTGATATTCCACAACTGTGCACCTCCCTGACCAACCATAGAGTGTAAAGTTCCTATGAGCATGTGAGTGATGGCGTGGCAGGCAGGGTCTTATAAGTGCCCTTATCTTCCAGGGGGTCTGTGCTTCTGGGTGTTCCCTTCATCCCGAATGCATGCCGGTTGCTGAGTCAGTTCTACCAGAACACAGCAGAAATGATGGCATGACCTTTCAAGCTTATTTGCACAATGGCTGTGACTTCTATCTTGGGCATGCTCGGTTTCAGCCAACCAGCTGTGGTGTGGTGAAGATATTCACTCAGCCTTTGGAGAGGCCCACAAAGTCACCAGCCAAAGCTTGGCAATAGCCACATGAGTGAGTGTGTCACAGTTGAACCCTAATATAACTGCAGCCTTGGCTGACAGCTTGATTGACATCCACATGAGGAACAACTGGGAATCTGTAAGTGGTTTGCCTATTGGTTTTAAGTTATTAAGTTTTGGTGGTAATTTGTTAGACAGCTATTGTCAACTTCCCTGGGCAAGGACCTTCAGTAGGGCAAGGAGAGTTGGAGGTGGGGTGGGCCGTGAAATCCATACAGAGATGGAAACACCCAGGTCAACAGTGCTTAGCAGTCACTTTTCTCAAAGGCTTTGATCCTATTTTTTCAGTTTGTACAACTCTAGAAATGGTAATGTTTTGAAATGTGGAGACAATGAGAGCTGAGCTAACCCAGTCCAGGTTTTGTACTTCATAAAACTGAAAACCAAGACCCAGAGAGGATGTCTTAAAGTGTTCCACTATGCCCATAGCCCAGTTACCCAGAAGACTTGATGCCAAAATCTAGCTCATGACTCTCAGCTGTATGATGTGAGTTTTTTCTGTACAGTTAAAGAAAGTAGAAAAAAGTTTAAAATTAACCTTTTATAAAGTCTCTCTCTCTCTCTCTGTCTCTCTCTCTGTCTCTCTCTCTCTCTCTCTCTCTCTCCCCTTTTCCTTTTTTTTTTTTTGAGTTTGTCTTTTCAAGACAGGGTCTTTCCTGTAGCTGACCTGGAACTCACTATGTAGAGTTGACTTCAGTTTCACAGAGATCTGCCTGCCTCTGCCTCCTGAGTGCTGGGATTACAGACCTGTGCTGCCAGGCCCAACTAAAATTTTCTTTTTTAAAAAAGACTTTATTTTTCTTCCAAATTCCTTCTATGAAGCCAGCATCACTCTCATACCAAAGCCTGGTAAAGATACAACCAAAAAAGAAAACTATAGACACA
>NW_008351881.1:7160066-7168603 GCF_000622305.1 Nannospalax galili | reverse complement strand
GTATTTTGTATGAAAAAAAAAAAAAAAAAAACAAGTGTCTTCTTGGGGTTCCTCAGGTTGAGGTGGGGAATGAGAGCAAATCATTCTGGAGGAACGCAAGGGAAAATGGCTTTAGATACTTGGGTGACGATAGAATTTATTCTCATAATTGTTTTAATAGCTTTTGTATAATCCTCATCGCTATTATGAGATATAAAATGTATTTATCAAATCTGTAATCATTATGCCAAAAAATCTGAATTACTGTAGTATTTTGTATATTGTTAAAACTGTAACTTTAATTGTAAAAAAAATTTAAAAAAAGACTTTATTTTTAAAAATTCTGTATTATGTATGCATCTGTGTATAGGTATATGCACATGAATTCAGGTGTCAGCAGAATCCAGAAGAGAGCGTTTGATTCCCTGGAGCTGGAGTTATAGGTGGTTGTGAATTGTATGACATGAGTGTTGGGAACTGAACTCTGGTCCTCTGCACACTCTTAACTGATGAGCCATCTCTGCGGCCTCTCCACAAAGATTCTTAGAAGTTTACCATGGTCTCATTTTAATCAACACCAAAAACCGATTCAAAGGCTTTTTGAATAGTTTATATGGAATATAGGCACTCATTCATTCATAGCTATTTATGAGCATCTCATGTGTCAGACACTGCTGTACATGAGGGTTCTGAAGACTGTTGAAATCACTTGCTGGATATCCCAAAAAAGAACAGCTTATGAGCTCTTGCTTTGTCACTGATTTTTTTTTCCTGTTTGTCATCACCAATAAATGATTTGTTCCAACAAACAGAAACCTTTAAAGGCTCAATTATTTGATCTCAGTATTGATCCAAATCTTTATCAAAATTCAAGATGTTCTTTTACATCTTATGAGCTTCAGTGTACTTGGAATGATGTAGGATGGGTTTCTGGAGCCCAGTTGTAGAAGCAGTGTACCTTGATGTACTTTAGGTCAGTCTTGTAGGGAGAAGCATTGACCATTTAGCCTCTGACTAAAAGGTGGGCTTAGTAACAGAACCACCCAGCTGTAAGTCCTTGGTTCTCTTATTTTAGAATGATAAAATCCCTGAAAAGAAAGGCTGTTGTAGATCTAATTTTTATCTCTCATTATATCTGAGGCTATGAATAAAACAGAGTAGGTCACTAATTGTTAAAAATTTGCTGCTCAATACTATGATAAGTCTTGAGCTCCTGCTATGTGAAAAATTATGCTTACTTTTCTTATTTTTAATTACACATAGACATCTCAGCAGATAAATACTATTTCAATACTCACACAAAAGAGGAAACTGGGGCACACAGAGAAATTGAATAATCTGCAGTCACATAAACAGAGCTGAAATTTAAATCTTCAGAATCTGGCTCAGTGCCGTGATTTACTGGCTCTCCATAGACCTGTGTACTGCTGTACTGTCTCTCATCAAGAGAAATGTGGATAGAGAGAAAAGAATTCATTTCCTTTTTCGCATTGATGGGTACGTTTTAAATGAGTTCTCATCCAATAGGTCAAAAGGGCAAAACCAAAAATATCCCTGAAATGGAAGAAACAGGAGTATCTCCAGTTATTCCAATCCACTCAGAACTCTATGGTGCCGTCCTCAGCTGAGTCTTCCTCCTAGTTGGATAAGCACTTGGATAAGCACTGATAGTGCTCATTTGTGAAGCCAAGGGCTTTTCATCTGAGAAGAACCTACAAGCAAGAAAAGCAGACTGCATTGTTAGCGGGCTTGAAAATTATGTATGCAAGCTGTTGGGTCCTGGCTGAATTATTGGATTCTCTCTTGTCTACCTTTTGTCATAGTGAACATATGGTCATAGGAGATGACCAAATCAAAAGACCTGCCTAACAAGCACATGGCAGGACAATGTAGGGGAAATCTGGAAGAGAGGGAACAGAGAGGTAAGAATTTGCATGTCTTGAACGCAGTGGCTCTCCACAGACTTACTTAACCTTCAGCCCAGTGAGGACAGAATGTGAAGCACTTCTCACACTGAAGAAAGCCAAGGCTCACGGGACAAGTCATGCCACCTCCCAGCTCTTAATGGGATGCAAAACCAGCCTCCTTAACATCCTCCAAAGCCTGTGGATCTTCCACTATGCTTAGAGCATATTCTACCTTGGCTGTTCTTACCAACAACAGAGCTCATTGTAAGGAGTTCCTGGCATCAAGAAACATTGCTGTTATATTGGGAGGAGAGAAGAGCAAAATGAACAAAGGAAGTCAAGATCAACAGAAATCATAGACTGAGTCGGAGAAAAGCTTTAAAATGTTGTCTAAGTATAGAAAGAAGAAAAAGAAGTAATCTTTGGGTGTGAATTTTTGAGAAGGATGATGGGTTTCAGATTCTTATAATCCTATCAAAAATCCACCCCAGGAAAGCCCTGTGACCCTTGTTGCAAGGATGGCTGCTTTGTCTCTGTGTTCCCCTTTCAGCTCTCTTTATTTGCTGATGGGCAATGCTTTCCTGCCTTTCCATGAACCGTAAGTGAATCTTCGACATTGTCCTCTCATTCTTTAAGAAGTAGCATTAACAAGATCAAATTGTCCAGGATGTTTGGGTCAGTGGTCACCAAATGCTGATCCCAGACCAGATGGACCTTGAGGGCGCTGTTAGCCCTGCTGCAGAGAAAATCTGGAAGAACTGAGATTAACTTTGCACAGCACTGACTGCCTTCCACACTCAAGATCCCGTATCTGAGATCATCTTCTGGCTTGTTTGGTGCTTTAAAATTTCTTGTTTTATGAAACAATTGTGAAGGTAGATGAATCTCTTTAAATATTTTTATAAGAATTTAAGTGATCTGTGAAATAACTACTTTATGAGACCTGTATAGACCTGAAAGAGTCTAGTGATGGATACTGATCAGGAATTAGAAAAATACTTAATGGGGGGGAGTTCTTGATATCTTTGTGATGAATAAGTTCATAGATTAACTTAAAGATCAAGTTAGGACTGAGGAAATACTTATCAAGTGAAAGCACTTGCCTTGTAAGAGTGAGGATCAGAGTTTGGATCCTCAGACCCACCATAAATGCTGGGCAGGGGTAGTGGTCTGCCTGTATCTCAGCATGGGGGTGGGGCAGAGACAGGGAATCCTTAGAGCAAGCTGGTCAGCTTCTCTGACTGAATTGGTGAGCTCTGGGTTCAAGTAAGAGACTCTGCCTCAATATACAAATGGAAAGTGATGGAAGTAGAGACCCAACATTGACCTCTAGCCTCTACATGCATGCACATGTATGAGCACATGTACTCTCCTGACACAAATGTGCCCACATGCATACAAACATGCGTGTACACGTATATGCACACCATACACATATGCACATTTAATAAAGTTTGTTTGATTAAGTTCAATTTGCAGCATACGATGCTGTTGGCATTCAGTGAATTGTTCTTCCACTTGATTGTTCTTTGATGCATGAGGCAGGTTTGAGCAGCACGTGGTACTGAACCTTCTTGCTCTGCTCCATTTAAATGCCAGTAGTGACCTTGAGGCATAGATCTAATGGCCAAGTCACGCCACACTTTTTCCAACCTTTTCTATGGGATGGTATCAACATCTAAAAACTGTGTAACTGAAGACCCATATGGGATTCACCAAAGCATCTTGTAATGACCGATTATGATTCCCCACTCTCATTGTGGATACACAGACAGATGCAGTGACACATGATGTTGTACAGCTTTGGTTATTAAATGTTCACCGCCATAACACACTGTAATGTCTAACGTTCAAACTAAGAATTGACATATGAAATAGGCAGTGTTCTTTTTTCTCATAAAATCTATACCATCAAATTCAAATTTTGTTACCTTTTAATGTTATAACAAGTTAGTAATCTTTATTGGAGGATTTGCTTCTGTTTTGAGACTTGCCTTGTTAAAATCAGTCATTCCCTCTCTTGTACCCTTTATCACTATGTATTTACCACGGTGGTTCAATGTATGCAAAACACTTGATACAGTGTATAAGCATTAGCTCCATTCAACTTATTGGATGACTAGATGAATGTCCACTCTTCACTGTCAAATATAGTGCACTGGGGAATATCTAAAGTGAGCCCAAGCAGGTAAAAGAGAAGATTCATACCCACTCATTTGCTACTTGTTCATAAACCTCCACTCCTCCCTCCAGCACCAAGAAAAGGGCTGCGCTCTTCTGGGTGCGGCTTTCTGGCGGAATACGTTCATTAGTTTGCTAGCTTGTCTTGTTTTCCTTTTAAGAAATTAATCCAGTTCACTTTTTCAGCAAGTTTTGCCCGTGTCTGGGATTTTTTGGAAGAGGAGAGTGCAGCAGTTTCTTTTTGCTTGATCACCGTGGAGCTGATTTGAGGATCTGATCCTAGTCCTTTCTCCTGTTTTCTTCCCTAGATTAGGGGCGGCAGTGTGGTGGGAGCCCCAGAGGCAAGGAATTTCTGTAGACACACGGCTTTCTCATTCTTCTCCCACAAGTGCATGTGCGTGCATGTGCACACCCATTCACGGTGGATGAGTTTGGATCAAAGGTTGTGTAGAGATCCATGAGACAAACAGGAATATGCATAAAGTTTGGGTACTGTCATGAGTTCTATGGCATAGTAGTTCCCCAGCCTGGGTCACTAAGAAGGGATTTTCTGTTCTCAAGGCTCTGTGCAAGGTGAGCTAAGCAGTATCACTATGTCAAAGAAGAGGAGACGGAAGCTAAAGAACAAAACAGCCTTCACCAAACACAGCACTTAGCTCTTAAGGTCAAGCCTGTTCCTCTCTGAGGCAATCATGTGGTTCCTATTACAGAAATAGCTCAAAGGAGCTCAGCTGCTTGCTCAAGATCCCCCAGTGGGAAGTGAGAAGGCTGTATTTTGAACCCATTTTATGTATATTATGCACGCTCATGTCTTGCTCATGTGTGTGTGTGTTCACGTGTGCACGTACAGCTGCATGCAGATGTGCATGGAAGCTGGGTTGACATCAGGTGTCCTCCTCTACTGCTCTCCATCTTTTTTAACTTTTAATTTTTTATTTTATGTGTATGAATGTTTTGCCTGCTTGTATGTAAGTTCAACCATGTGTGTGCAATGCCCATGGAAGGCAGAGGAAGGCATCGGATCCCCTGGAATTGGAGTTATGAACCATTGTTAGCCACCATGTGGGTGCTGGGACTGGAACCCAGGTCCTCTGGAAGAGCAACCAGTTCTCTCAAGTGCTGAGACATCTTCTTTGCCCATCTTAGTTTTTTGAGTCAGGGGTTCTTGCTGAACCTAGAGCTCACCTAACTGGCTGGGCCAGTGAGTTCCTGAGAGCTTCCTGTGTTTGCTTCCTGGATTGGAATTATAGACACATGTTGGTGTGCCAGCTTTTTGTGTGGGTTCTGGGAATCTGAATTCAGACTCTCATGCTTGCAAAACAAAATGCTTCATCCACTGAGCCATCTCCCTAACTCTGTCTGGGTCATATTTTCATTAATTAGTTAATTAACTGATTGATTCTTTTTTTTTTTATTTTTTTTTTATTTTGAGACAGGGTCTCCTGGTAACCCCAGATGGCCTAGAACTCACTATATAGACCAGGCTGGCCTCAATCTCCAAAAGACCCACCAGCCTCCTGAGTGCTGGGATCAAAGGTGTGTGCCACCATACCTGCCTTGTTCATGTTTTAAAGACAATGATTGTCTTTTCTATTTTTGACTATTTGGTTTATATATACATTTTATATCTTAATTCCTTTAGGCTCCACTTTCTGGCCTATTTGATCAATAATAATCTTTGTGTCTAGCAATATATTTTAGTTTCAATTTCTTGATATAAAACTAAAAGTACTCTTTTATTTCTTCCCAGTTCTCCAGCTGTGCTGTGTAGAAAATCATTCTTCATGGTCCCCTCAAATGCCGTGTTGGACAGACCCTACCAATTTCAGCCACTTTTGTTATTAGGGCGCTCTCATTCCAATACTTGAAGTTCAGGTCTGTTCTCTGTTAAACTTTAGTCTCAGTTTTGCTTTTAAACCATTTTTTTTTTTAAATCTTCCCAAGGACAGTAAGGACAGCGGGTGGAGAGGAGCCAGGGTTCATCTTCCAAAGTGACCATGCGTCTTAGCTTTCCTGGGAATAGTTCTGGCTTATGTCTGCTGTCCTGCTGTAGTACCTTGCTTGTACAACATTCTAGAAGATCATGTTACCTCTCCTCTTCTCTGTTCCTCCCATGCATTGCCCATCTGGGAGGCAGGAAGGAAAAGCAGACTCTCCACATGAGGTTGGTTGATCATACATCTTTCTATGGGCTCTGTGGGAGATACTTAGTATCTCCTCTTTCGTGGATTGAGTCTATGTTTCTTCAGAAGTCTTTGGGGAAGCTTTGGATGGCATGGCTTTGTGACTTGGGAACTTTAAATCCAGACTATTCTCCTCCATACTACATTAACCATTGTCCCCAACAGTTCACTGCAAGCAGTCATTTACCCCCTAGGAAGGTGCACTGTCCAACTCTCATGACGAAGGACGGATGGAACTATGTAGGGCAGCACAGCACTCCCTGGATCCTCTCACTTCTGTCTTCTCACAGGGTCTGGAGTGGTGGCCAGATGAAGCTGCTGGAGGTCTGGCTCTGCTTTGGTAAGTCTTAGGGAGGTGCCTGGCTCACGAACCTTGAAACTATAATGTGGAAATTTACTGTCAGTTTTCAAACTTGGTTCTTAGCTAAACCCTGAAGCAACAAAAGAGTCCCACTTGACAGTGGGGTTCATGCTGTCCAGAAATATCAACTTTCCTGTATATGGTCACCTTATCCATGTGGCTACGTCAGTCACATATCATAGTGACTTTCAAAGTATTCCATTTTGGTTTAGATTCATCTTTGTAAGACTATTTTCTTCTACCTCAGGATTTTAGCTATACTTTGGAAATGACTTCTTCCTTTTCAATTTTCTTGTCAATTGAAAGATGCTTCCTTTACTTGGCAAGTCAATTCAACCAATCAGGAATATTTCTAAAGGATATAAAAAAAACCGCAGAACAAACTTCTAAATGATATCCTAAATACCCTCAGTGAACATGACTTTCTTATTGCTCTAAATCTAAATTAATGTTTCCCCAGAAGGTGGAGTCACATGTCACTTGTGTTCATATTTCTGGAAAGAACATTGTCTAATATGTTGTAGTGATTCCAAAATAATTTCTTTAATGCTGGTTTTCCCCCTTTTACCTCTGTTAGTGCCTCCCGTGCTGCTGTGGAAATATTAAAAACATCAAGAGTTTGTATATGACTCCTGGCTTTATTTTCCAGGTTGCATTAGGGAACAGGTTCATTTAGAGAATATACCATTTCATTGAAGCATATTTCCTCACAATTGCTTTCTTTGCAATACTGCTAGCAAGAGTTCTGAATAGGTCTCAGAAGGTGAACTACAAACCTCAGTCCTGTTTACCAACCCTGTGGCTGACCACGTTTCTGCCTCAGTAGCCTCTGGAATAGCTATTGTTAACTTTTCTGAGCATACTCTTTCCTCTGTTTAGCGTTTTCTCTTTTGCAACATCCCAGGTAGGGACAGGCTGCTCAGGAGTTACACACAGGCTGGGCTCCGCTTGTAAACATGGAAATGAGCAAATGTGTTCCCTGAAGCTTTGCAGCATCGTCAGGAAATGGGCTGCTTGCGTGCTGCACTTCCACAGGTCTGGAAATTCTGCCGAGCTTGGGTTGACTCCAGAAAAACAGTTTAAAAGTGTTCAAGGAAGAAAGGCATTAAAGGGGCCATTAGTTGGAGACACCAGCACTCCTGCTGAGTCTCAGTCCTGGCTGGCCACTTGGCAGAGTGGCACTGGAGCGCAGCTGTGTACTGAGAGCCTGGCTTGCCTTTCTGAGACGCTAGGCTTGGAGGAAACTTTTCTTCCCACATCTTCATATAGTTCAGAGATCTGTGTGTCCTTTGAAAGGAGTGGGAGGTGGCCATTGCTTTCTTTTGGAAGCAAACAACACTCAGAGCTGAAGAATATTAGGACTGAACCATCGAGTTCAGTCTAGCTTGGCTTATATACGCTTCCCATAAATAACCCAGAATGAGTGGCTGAGTAAAGGTGATTTCTATCTACATGTTATTAAATTATTCACTCAGCTAAAGATGAGCCCTTTTGATGTCTTTTTTTATTTTTGGTCTTTCTGAGACAGGGTCTCCCTGTAGCCTCAGCTGGCTTGGCACTCACTATGTAGAACAGGCTGGCCTCCATCTCACAGAGATCTGTCTGCTTCTGCCTCAGAGAGATGGGACTAAAGGCATGTGCCACTACACCTGGTTCCTTTTGATGTCTTGATCCAAGCAAATGATCTTGGGACATGAACATGTGAATAACAAAATCCTGCTCTTGCTTTTTAAAGCTATGTTCCTAATTATTCTAAACTCAGGAAGGAGTTTGTGAAAAGGTCTAAACTGAGTTTCCAAACTGTGAAGTTGAGCTATCAATCTACGAGATGGAGTTCTGCTAAAGAGCTGTGAAATCCTGAAATCCTGAGTTCTTTCTTTCTTTCTTTCTTTCTTTCTTCCTTCCTTCCTTCCTTCCTTCCTTCCT
>NW_008351881.1:7141685-7160025 GCF_000622305.1 Nannospalax galili | reverse complement strand
CTTCCTTCCTTTCTTTCTTTCTTTCTTTCTTTCTTTCTTTCTTTCTTTCTTTCTTTCTTTCTTTCTTTCTTTCTGGTTTTCTCTCTTTGCTCCTGAGCTACCAGAGCTATGAGATCCAGAGGACACAGCGTGACTGGTGCAGCTGGGGGCCAGGTGGCCTCTAGTTTTGACCAGTTCTTGGAAAAAGCACAGGGGACTGTGGATAGCTTGTGGTATTTGTGTCATGGGCGCTTAGAAGCCTCCACAGTGTACTGGCAGGACATTTAATCATCAACCGCATAAAATGAGACAGAACCAAAGATTTAGCTCATTTTAAATATGTTTGGTCATGTTTTTCCTGTGATACAATTTGGGAAGATTTTGAGGGGTTCTTTTTTCCAGTGCATTAAGTGACACCCACCAATGGTTTCTTGACCTACAGCTATGTCCACATCTGGGCTCTCCCATTCACTTAGTTTTTGACCTTAGGCTGGTCACTTAATGTCCTTGAACTGCAGCTTCTCCAAGTGGAGAATGAGGATGGTAATCCTGTTTAAGTCTGAAGTTTGTCTTGAGGCCCTAACGATTGAAACTTGTGAAAATAGTATATATCTGCCAGGATTTTCATCTTGCCTAAGATGACCCTTGGTCATTCAGTCTAACTTAGGGCTCCCCAGAGATACTTTTTTTTCTCTGAAAATGCTTTTATGTGGGAATAGGTATAAACTTCATTTTTATGCTGTATTGTATATCTTAGTTGTGTTTGAAAATGTTCTGTCCAAAGGTATTTTTAATGATTGGTATTCTTTGACACAGTCTTGTTAGGAGTCAGGCTACAACCAGTAGTACTCTTAAGGTTTTCTTACAATCATGGGTTCCTGTGAAAATTCCAATTTCACTCTTTACTACTGTCAAAGCTATTTTTTGAGCCCATCTTGGCTCTAATTCCCAAGACTGATTTTATAGTATAGTGGGTTAGTTCTCCACATAAGTTCTAACAGAGTGTGAGTCTGTTGGGTAACGTTCTGAAAAGCACGGACCCTCGTGTACCTCTTCTTTTGGGACATCACTTATGAAATTGGAATTGAGATTAGAGAGCAAATTTCCAGTGAATAGTTTAGTGTCTTCTGGAGTGAATTTTTGCTTTTGTTTTGTGAACACCTTGCTGCTTGTCTCTAAAGTAAGTGTGTGTGTGTGTGTGTGTGTGTGTGTGTGTGTGTGTGTGTAATGGCAGGAGAAATTGGCTCAGATCATCTCGGCAATTTCCCATGAATACTCCTTTCCCAATGCACCACACAAAACTTACTGAAAACATAGCAACTGAAGAGAAACAGTAACTAGCTACCACAACACTGTCAAGAGAAGAACAGGGAAGAACAGGGAAGGGTTACCCAGAGTACTGAACTTAGCCCTCTATCAGGAACACTGTCCATAAAGGCATGCCTGGAAGAGTCTCCATGTTTCTAGGGAGAAGTTCACATACATAAGTGGATGCAAACTCACACAAATACATATGCAAACCAAAGTAATGGCTTCATTATGGCATTTTCATATATCTGTGTCACTGAGTTTCATTCTAATTGTCCTGCTTTTATAGATTCTGCTGAATCACCAGAATTGGAGAATCACAGAGTTATGTGCAGAATCAAAAATTAAAAATAATATTGAACTCACTGTATGGCATTGTACAAATATATTCATTCTGTCCCTTGTATGGTTTACACAGCAGGGAGTAAAGTGCATCGGATACTGCTATTTTATCCTTACTTTTGTTATAATTCTTTCTGAAGACTTGCAAGTCTGTCTGTTTGTAGGACTGTAACAAAGAAATGGTAGTTTCCTTATTTGGGTGCTCTGCTCAGAGATTCATCACCAGTGCCACCAGGACAGTAGTTCTGTGCTACATGTCTCAGCATTACCTGCAAACTGGCTACAAACTCAAATTCTCGGACCTCATCCCAGAATTAACATCAAGAAATTGAGGAAGGGAACCTGGAATCCGCATATTTACATCTCTCCAGGTGATTCTGAAACCTGCTTAAGTTGAGAACTGCTGAGTTAGGGTGTTGAATCATTGTTTTACAGCAAGGTTGTGTTATACTGAGGAGATTTTAGAAAGGAATGATCTTATATAAGTCTTGCCATAGCTGCTAGCACAGAACATGGCACACATTTCACAGCCGAGTCCTAGAAGCTAAATCCAACAGCCAGGGCTCCGCTCGCAGACAGTCTGTCTTCAGAGACTGTGTTTGTTTCCCTTTTCTGCTAGTCTATAGAATCAACTGTTGTAGCTCTCCTGTATACACAGATTCGTTTTAAATTGGTTTCCAGAGAATTTTAGGTTTGGAGGTAGCCAAGATCACATAAGTCTAGAAAATCTGTTCACTTTATTCATTTGCCATATAAATCCAACCATTAACTGAGGCTCTTAATCCACCTCAATGAAGTAGAATAATGGGGCAGTTCATTGTGTGTCTAAAGAGAAAAAAAGATGATTTCCAGAGACTCTGAACTGGAGACAGTACCAGGTCTCAGCAGTGTTTTACTAAGTATGATGCAACCTAGACAGTTACATAAAAATTAAATCTTTTCAATGAAGCATACTTCAAATATGCTAGAAAAGTTTAAATATAAAGTGTCACGATCCTTGATTGAAGTGAAAAATATCACATTTTTGTGATGCAAACCACATCCATCAATTCAGTATATTTTGCCAGGGAGCAATATGAAAAGTCTTTGGAATGCATATATCTTTGAGAATTCTTTTAATGGGAAAAGAAGGAATTGGGGATTATATATTTCAGATGTACAATGACAATGTTATTTCTATTTCTGGCCCAGGAATTTCAATAGTAAAGGTGTTTTATAATAAGTATAATAAGCTATAAAACCTTAACATCACTGATTATATCCTATATTTCATTACACTGCGATTTTCCTAAAAATAGTAGCCCTTATTTTCCAAATGTAGCCAACACTATCATTAAGTGCAGACTTTCTCTTGTATAATTTTAAGCGAAGTCTTAGCCTTTTGTTGCTTAAAAAAATAGGACACTCTTGAAACAAGATTCTATACTGTATGTTTTTCTTTCTACCTTAATGCTAGTACCCCAAAGAGACTCATTTGAAGTAGTACAGTTACATTTTGAGTTAACTGGCTTCAGATCAGTGAAATGGATAAAACTTTGTATTACAAGAAAACATTGCCAATGTATTTCTTCTCTGTGCCTCTGATAACACCTTGGATTTGAATGTCTGAGGACAGAAACTACAAACCTGGGTATCTTCTTAGAAGCTAAGTGTGGGATGTGGGCTGAACAAGAGGTGTGGTGAGGATTGTAGCAAAACCGACAGTCTTCATACCCCAACCCAGGGATCTGCATTTCGCCTCGGTGATATATGTCCTGTGGATTTTCAGTATAAGCCTGACAGATTCTTTCTTTCCTTTTCCTTTTTGATTTTTGAGAGTTTCATGCATGAGTATTATATTTGCGTTGTCTCCACCCCACCTAGGCCCTCCAGCTCACCCCTGGCCCCACAATTTCTTGTTCTCTTCTTTGATTATTATCGATTCCTCTTTTGAGTGGAAGTAGAAATATAAACATCTGTATGGAACCTTCTAGTTTTCAAAGCTGTTTCAAAGACTTCTGTAACAATGTAATCTATAATGTGTAAATCAAATAAAGCTCATCTGTAGGCTGGATTGTCTCATGAACTGTTGATACGATTTATATTCCCTGAGAAATTGAGGTGGGGTGTGTGTGTGGGAGGGGGGGAGATAGGTAGGGCAGTAATGGTGATGGTTTTATTTACTGAATTGATTAAATTTATTTGTGCATAGCTTTGGATAACAGGAAATAAATATGCCTTGGCCTTGAGCCCACCCTCACTTTGGAGGAATGGACATATCTATATTCCAACATAATGACATATATCTTCCCATGGAGTCATAATGACATACATCTTCCCATGGACTCATGCAAGAGTTGCAAGAGGCTGTCTCTCATTATTTTGGTGAACTGGGGTCAGATCAGTTGTTAATATATTACCACCAACAAACTATTGAAAGTTTAACTAAAATCTAATGTATTTTAGCTGGCTTGAAGTTACGCTGATAACACAAACCACAACTACATACGCACAGGAGAGTTGTTCAGTACACAACTTTAGGGTAGGGCTTCACCATGAAAAGTCAGAATGGGGGCAAAATACTTCTCTCACTTTCAGTCTGCTGTGGAGACCAGCACAGCACAGTGATGGCGGTGCTGTGCTGCTTGTGTGTGGTGCAGTTCCTTTGCTCGGAAAATAAAAAATTATCTCTTCAATTGTCTCATAAATGTAAATCAAATGGGGTGGGGTGACTATAAAACAAGTACAAAGGCCCACCAGATGGACTAAGAATAATGGACTAGAATTATCCCTTAAGGTACTCAAGAACAGTGTTTTGCGTGGCACATCTACCTCTCTTTAGTCACTAGATGGGTTCCTGAAAACTTACTTGTAAATCAATTTTGCAAAACCAAATTACATTTTGAATGCATTAGATGAGTTCAGTATTTAAAGGGATGCTGGTATGAATATTTTGGAAAAGAAAAAAAAAATGCTTCTGAAAATGAAATCTTAATTCGAATAGATCTTTGTTCCAAGTTCGTGGAGCCCGAGTAGCTGTCTCAGGGTGGTGCACCCCTTGATTATGTTGCCTGCACAGTGTACTAGCAGACCTCAAAGCCTTTATGAGTGATGTGTTTAGAGAGCCGCTTTCAGCTTTATCTGAGTTTTACATATCCACACCGGCTTGACACAAATACAGAAAAGTGTAAGAGGTTTGTAAATCAAATGAATCTCCAAGCAGAGGAGGTGCTGGGTCTGAGTTAAAGCTCTCTGAAATTCAGAGCTAAGGAGGGAGATGAAACACCTTTCCTTCCCATCTTGGGTTTGTGGTGGAGGCTCTGTAACGGCAGGCCAATTACCGGGAGTAAAGCACACATTTAACTTAAGCTTCATGAGACATAGAAGTCTTCACTAGGAAACAGAGACCCAAAGAAGAAGGGTGGCCTATGCATTTCTACACTAACTTTGAGGAGGTGGAGAGTCATGGAGGAGTACGCTCAGATATAAAAGGTAGGATCTGATGACCATAAACAGGCCTATTTGTTCAGAAAATGACCTTCTTTACTCTGGGAAAAGGGTAGGCACATTTCACATGAGAATTTTAAAACCTACTTCAAGAGGAGGGTCTAATAATTCTTTCCAAGTATCCTGCTTTACGGGATAAGGAATAGGTCAGAGTGCTCTCCCTGCTCTGAGGCTTCCTCAGACACCCAGGAGCCACAGCCTGGAGGAAGCTGGTCTGAATTCAGCAAGCCCCTTGATTTCTCAGAGGAGCCTTTGCTCCTACACTGTATAGAGACTGAAGGGTCAGGCCGGGAACCTGCCTGCCCTTCCAATCTGGGGTTTTCATTTCATACTATAATAACCTGATTCCAATCTCAACCTGTTCAGTTTTTACTACTGTTACACCCAGGCAAAGTCAAAGTACACATCACAGAAGAGACAGGAGGCTGGATGCAGGCAAAGGGTTGCCTTCATGTTGGCAACCAAGATTTCAGCTTGGACGTTCAGTACCAACCACCATCCTTCAAATGGCCTAATAACTCCTTGGCCAGGAGTTCTCATGTACTCCGAGGAGTCTTTCAGACTAGAAGACATTTATTATGGTTTTTATTCATTCCTTTCCTATTTCTTCTGTTTAACCCTCCTTTTTTTTTCAGGAAGAAAATGAATCCTGCTTTTGCAGAGGAGTCAATTGCTCTCCATGGCTGCTGTCACACCTATGCCTCGGGTCTAATGGAAACAGTTTACTCAGTGATATTTCTCAGAACGAAGACATTTCTGTGAAAATTTCAAAATTCCACCTCTCTGTCACAAGCAGGAGCAATATCTAATCAATTTAAGTAGAATTCCTAACCCTTCAAAACCGTTATTGGGTCAGAGGGGCTTTCCCAGAACACTCAAGCGGAAAGGGTGGTTAGTCAGCCCCCAAAGGACGGGAATGAGGAACCGGATGCAGGCAGGCACTGAGGGGCTGTCCTCACGGCCCTTTCTTACCCTTCTAGGGCACCACGTCTCTTGGCTCATCAACTATCTTCTTACTCAGGCTTTTCCCTCAGTACATGTGTCTTCCTGGTTTCCTGTCATTCTTCCTCACAGCTCTCCAATTCATAGAAGCCAGTTTCGTTCACTATCAGAGGTCATTGAGGGTCTCCAGTTCCCTCGGATCTGATGCGTGAAGAAGGGGCGGAGTGGCACGGAACATACACAGAGGAAGCCCGGAGGCTGCCGGTGAGGGTAGGGAAGGAATGGCTTTATTTTTATTTTTTTTAAAGGGATGTGCTAGATTTATTCTCAAGGAGTCAACTGCAAACCAAAAGTCTACAGCGTATTTGATCTGCAGATATTCAGTGTGGACTTGCTGCAAGATACGTAACAAAACCAAGCGCACGGCTTCCAGGTTGAGGTCCTGAAAGTAAAAGGTGGGATGGGAGAAAAATAACTTTGCTTTTTACAGTTGGTCACAGGCTGTTAAAGGAAACAAGTCGGAATTGAGACTGAGGCAAAATAATTTTAAACCTGGAGCTAAGCACGGTTCGTAGCCACCATGTAGGTGCTGGGAATCGAACTCCAGTCCTCTACAATGCTCTTAATGGCTCTTAAGTCAGTGCTCTTAACCGCTGACCCATCTCTCCAGCTCCAAGTTTAATCCTTTTAAGGCAAATGGAGCTGCGGTGCAGACACGAAAGTTCATAGAATTTAGCATGAGGAAGCAGGAGAATAACCTCCTTCTCAGTACACTGGGGGTCGCAGGGGGTCCTTGTCCAAGGGGATTGGACAGACAAAAGAAGTGACCCGTGTGGGGGAGGGGCCAGTAGAAGTGGGAGTTAAGAAAACTCAGGAGGCTCATGAGCTGTCTTTCTGTCCCCACTGGGTGCAGCCAGCAGCAGAAACACTTCTTTGGAGCACTCCACGATTGACAGACCTCTGGAGCTGTGCTTTTCTGTTTCTTTTTCTTTCTTTCTTTCTTTCTTTCTTTCTTTCTTTCTTTCTTTTGTAATATAAATTTTAGATAGAAACGATGACATTTTTCTTTCTTTCTTTCTTTTTTTTGGTCTTTTTGAGGCAGGGTCTCCCTGTTGGAGCTCGCTATATAGGTAAGGCTGGCCTTGAACTCACAGAGATCCACCCCTGCCTCTCCCTCCCAACTGCTGGGATCAAAGGCTTGCACCACCATGCCAGGCTTCTTTTTTTTTTTTTCTTTTTCATCTTTTTAAAATCAGGAGATAGTCTTCTGGGTAGAGAGAGGCCGGGCGGGCTGAAACTACTTCACAAAGGCCTCTAGGTTTCTGTTGTTCCAGTCTGTCTTCTACAAGTTGGTCTTAAATCTGTCTTCTCTCAGATAAAGCTACAAACCTTAAGTCTCAAATATTGAAGGCAGGCCATCCCAGGTCTTTCTAGAATTCTTTTGTTGAATGTGGATTTTTTGTTTGTTTGTTTTTGTAATGTATAAGTTCCTATCAGAAAACACACTCAATTTTCATGGCAAATAAAGATCAGTGAGCAGTAAGAAAGCAAGAGAGATGGGCTTCTGCTTAGCTTATTTGAGCTTACATGATCTTTGAGCTCAGGTCACATGAAGAGAGGTTCATCCGCCCCCACTCATTGTTGAAAGCGCCTGGCTGTGGAGCCCAGAGTGTAAATGACATTGCTGAATGACCCGGTAAGCACTGGCCAGCCTTGGCGAATTATCCAGGAATAGAGGTGCACTGGGCAACTTTTCTTTCCGAAGTCTCCTCCCCCTGTCCAGAGTCAAACCACAGAGTAAAGAGTAGAATCCACAGCCCTCTGCATTAAGGCTTTTAGTGCAGCCACAGTGCAATCGGAGTCCTTGGGCTGCGGAAACCATTTCCAGAGTGTGGTTGACTCATGTTGCGCTTGGGTTGTCCTATGGGCCAGATGAAGCTGTTGCTCACTGTGGCCACATGTGGAAGTGCTGAGGACTTAGGCTTTAAGTTTCAGGCTCTAGTTTGTCCCCTAGCTCCTGACTGTTGGCAGAAAGAAGATTATGAAAATACAGGGCCCACTGTGGAGGTGAGGCACAGTGGCATCGTTCACAAATGAAGCTCAAGTCCTGGGTCATCTGGGGGAGTGTCAGGATCACTGACAAGTGAGGGGATAGGATGAGACACGAGGCAGTGTACAGGAACAGAAAGGGGTGATGAGGGACGGGGTAAAACTAAGCTATGCTGTGGAACTGTCTCTGGGAACCATGATAAATGTCTTATGATGCTAGCTGTACCATCAAGGTCTCAGTAATAACCTACAACTGGGTACAGCACAGAACGGCATTACAGATAGGATATGCCATGAAGTTCAAGTTTCTCTGAATCTTTTACTCTGGTTGAAATAAAGATCAGAAGCTATTAAACAGATTCTAACGTGGGGAGGGGGGCGCACACCTTTAATCCCAGCCCTCGGGAGGCAGAGGCAGGCGGGTCTCTGAGAGATCAAGGCTAGCCTGGTATGCATAGTGAGTTTCAGGCCGGCTGGGGCTAGGGAGACCTGGTCAATAAAATAAAATAAAACAGATTCTATACTTTTGAGATCTGTCTCTATTTCCACTGATACTGGTATATTTTTTATAATTCACACATAAAATGGATGCATCCTAGGAGCTGGCAGACCTCCCAGTGATTTGGTGGTAGATGGTGAGACTCATGATGGTCTTTCCCTCCTGACGTTGGTGTCAACATACTTCACAGAGGACCTTTGATGGTACAATTCATGTATTCTATGCTCTTATATTTGTTATTACCTACTGCTATGTTCTGCATGCAATGAAATCTCTGTAACACTTGATGTTTAGGATGCTCTAAACATCAAAAAAGACAGTGTCTTTTATTAAAGTCATAATGTAAGCAGAAATATTAGCCAAACACTCAATTCATATAAACTTAGGTTTCACAAGTCTGGGAGCTATTAAGTTATAAGTAATAACTCCAATATTGAAGATTGAACTTGACAGAAATTATGTAATATGTACTGTAAATATCTGCATAGATAGATAGATGAGAGGCAGGCAGCAGGTGGGCATCTAAACAACACCTGGAGAGACTTCTTTCATGCCTTCGCTTTCTGTTTTTCTTTCCATTACCTGACCTTACACCGCTGCTTAATTTCGCGGTAGCTAGGTTGAAGATTGTGAGTTTCAGAAGTGTCATAGTCCTTCTCTTCCCATTTCTTTCATTGTTCGTTTCTACCTTTTTCGTTATTTAAAAGCACACTTCCTAAACTGAATGCTTTTAGCTTCCTTGGACCAGTATTCTTTATCCATCTCCTAGGAATGCTGCTTCATCTACTCACTCCCAGCTTCCTTTGCAGCTCAAGGAAGCCACAGTTCTAAGCTTTGGCAGTGGCTAAGCACACTTGAACATGGCTTCAGAAAATGGACTTAAAGGAATAAGCACACACTTCCTTGCCCCTTCCTCCATTCTGCGTGGAGCAAAGGTTGTTCTGTGGAGTTCTAGCAACAATTTGGATCATAGTACATACATCACTTTCCAGGGTCAGCAGAGTGATTACGTAGGCACCGCCACCACGTCAGCTCTCTGTCCAGCTCTTCATCTTCATGTGAGGAGGAGCAACCCTTACCCCATTTAAATGATCTTGTTTTGAAGTTCTATAATACGGGACTGAAATGAATCCTAACTGCTAGTCACTGTGTGGTGATTTATGCTGGCCTTACTATTTAGATCCCTCTGTGGAAAAGACTTAGGGAGTTGAAAATTCATGACAGAAAGTGTTCATCAGTCCTAAAAGCTGGACAATAGATCCTAGGGAATTCCTACAGGAGCCAGTGGAGTTCAAAACAAAGATTCCCAAAGTGAGACCGTATCAGTAAGAAGCTGGTGTCTGTGTGAGAAGATAGTGGCGGAACCTGAACCTTATGGACAGCTTGAGAGCTTGGAGAGAAGCAGACTGAAGACAGAGGGCCAGGTGGCAGGCCAGGTGGCAGGCAAGAGTGATGGAGCCACCGTCCCATCTACAGATTGGCCAGACTGGGGCCAGAGTTTGGGTGGTTCTGTGGGCTGGGAAGTAGCCTCTCACGCCATGGGGCAGGGGCTCTGGGAAAGTCATTTCCTGAGCTTGAAATGATATTAACTTAGGAGCAGGGAGCTGCGCTGTGGAAAGATCTGACATGCAGCCCTGGGATGCTGGCAGAAGCAGAGGCTGCAGAGGTGCAGTGTTTCTTGGAGATATTTCTGGACTGCTCAGCAGCTCAGGGTCTGGGAAACCTAGGGCTTTGGAAGCAGTAGTTCAATCAGGAAGGTCATACTAGCTCCTGGATAAAAGCTGCCTCACAACATGTCTAACCCCAGAGGATGCCAATGAACTCCCTCATGTTGAATCCCCACCCCAGGCCTCCGGGATTTCAGATGCAGCTTCCTCCTATAGTCCTGAAGCTATTGGTCACTGACTTTACCCAAGCCCATCACCTAGAGACCCAACAATGGCTCCAACTATGAATCAAGATGAATCTCTCATCCCATCTCTGAGGGAAATACTAGCCCTTAGTCGAATATTTTAGTAATAAAAAAGAAATATGTGAATAATTTTGAGTCATAAAGAAATGAACATGTAGTTTAACCTAAAAATATTATGATATTTAGCATTCTTATAAATTTAAGTTGTGTATTTAGTTCTAGTTTTTAAAGTCCACTGAAGACTTAGCTGGTCCTTGTATCTTTATTTCTGATTCTCTTTTCTGAAGGTTTGGAACTCTAAATAGCTGCTTCTATATAACTAATACATTATCCAGCTATTTTTATTTTAGGTTTAGATATTACTTACTGTGCAGAAAAGTAGGGTTTTTTCCCCATGTGACAGGTTGAAGGCTTGCATTCCCCCACATTTGTATGTTGAAATCTTAACACCAAGGTGATAGCATTGGAAGGTGGACTTTTGGGGGTGGTTGAGTCATGAGAGTAGAACCCTTGCACAGGTATTAGCACTCCCATCAGAAGAGTTCTTTCTCTGCTCTTGGTCACATGATGAGACAAGAAAAACATGATGCTTGAAACCAGGAATACGCCAACCCTACTGGCACATTGATCTGGAACATCCCGACCTTTAGAACTATGAGAAATAAATGTGCATCAAGCCATTCAGTGCCTGGGAACTGATAGCAATCGGAACTAACCAAGACACCTGGCACTTAGTATAATTGTATCAGCTCTATCCACAATCACTATGTACCTTTTTGCTGTTATGTGGCTAGCACGCACAGTGGACTCATGTGTGTGATGTCCTTTTTTGTGCAGTGCTTTGCTTGATTGGAGCCTGTATTGCCTTCTTTCTGTTTATTGCCTCGTTTCTATGTACCTGTAACTAAGTGATTGTTGGACTCTCCAAATGAAGAGTACATTTCATTGCACCTAGCAGTTCTGTCCTAGGACGCCCTGACCTGCACCCCTCTGCCCCTCCCCCCCCCCCCCCCCCCCCCCGGTCTCCGTGCACACTGGCTTTCCTCACCTGACATTTGAATTCAGCTGGATTTGGGTTCCGACTTGGACACTATCACTTGTGCAGTTGAGACTTGCTCCTTTATCATTTAGCTCCCACTGGTGCGATGCCACATGCGCCCCCATCTCCAACACTCCCAAGGGACCTGCTCTTGAGAAATCTTTAGGGCCCTCTCTCTGTGCCTGGCATTCTGAAGCTTCGCAAACACCACCCCCATTTTGTGGGTCCGTGCATGGTGCTGCATGCTTGGCCCTTAGATGTAGTCATCCACTTCTTTGAGCTGCTACCACTGTTACGTAACATCCCTTCAAACGTCTCTTCTTCATTTTCTTATGCTGTTCTTCCTTCTGCAATTTCTGCAATTTGGAGCTCAGCCTGCTGGAACTTTTCTTTGGTTTTACTAACTTTCCTCCTCCAATTGTTTATCCTTTCTTGTATCTTGACTTTACTTTCTTGAGATTTCCTTGGTTATCTTCTTTCATAATTTTTAAAAATTTAATTTGTTCTCTGAAAGTTCCCTTTAAAAATAGCAACAGGCTATTGTTTCTTGATTGATGCAAAGCCTTCTCTGATTATTTGTAACTATTAATACACCATATTTTTAAAATGTTAAGACCCCTTCTGCTGCATTGTCTTGGTTTCCTCCAAGGTGTCATACTTGTTTATGTTGGCCAGTGTTCCTGTTAAGGCTGTTCTCAAGTGTATGGTGAGCCTTGGCTGTGTGCTTATACTTGGAAAGGAGACTGGCATGCCCGTACCTGGGAGTGGAGCCTGCAAGCTGGTGACTTGAGGGTCTAGGTTTGGCATGGCTTTTAGGGGAACCAGTTTCCAAAGAGGAGACCTACACCTCAGCATGGGTAATGGGCTCTTGTAGCTCAGTGTGCATCTCTGCCGAGGCCCCAGACCTTCTTCCAAAGCACCATCCTTTGCCTGCAGCTGTGACTGAGCTTCCCAACTGCATTCTCAGCAGCTCTGTCTCTGCAGAGAATTGATGTCCCTGAAGACCGTCTTCTGGATTAGGGAGAAGCTCTTGTCCAGATAAATCAGGAGTCCAGGAAAACCTCTAGAGGATCTTAAACCATTTTTGTTTCTAGCTTTATTTGTCCACTCTCCTTTTGGGATTAACTAGAAGAACCCATTAGTAACTTTCTAGGCCATGGAGCATTGTTATTCAGCTGCTACGGTCTGGTTTGTTTTCTTTTTTTCCGCGCTTTGAACACACACACACACAAACACACACACACACACACACACACACACACACACACACACGCCCCAGAGCTAGGATATTACTGGTCACAGACAAGAGCATATTAAAAATGTTATTAAATGAAACAGAAATACAGTCCACATTCTACTTTGTGGTCTTTATGAATATTGGAAAAACATGAGTTCTATGAAATAAAACCTGTAAGATGAGATGATAATGCAGTAAACAGATTCGAAATTGGAACTGGTTGAAGAGACAAGCAGAGACGTAACTAAAAAATAACTTTTCAAAGTAAACATTTAAGAATTGTGCTTAAAATGCAATAGGAGTAGAAATAATGCCACAATAAATTAAATCAAGGATGTAGAATATATGTGTGATAAAAATCTTCCAAGCCAGAGGAAAATGGCAGAGAAATAAGACCCTTCGGTGCTGAAGGAGAGCAGGAGGTGCTCTGGCCAGATGATGGACGGAGAGGAGTCAGAAAGAGAAGGAAAGCAATGTTTAAAAATACTTGATACTTGGCTAAGAGATAAAGTTCTAAGTTTCTATCCTATGAACTCAACAAATTTCAGAAAATATTAATGAGGAAGCAAATAGCTCCATATAATGAATATGAGTCTTTGATAGTTTTAATGTTCAGTGTGGACGAAACCATTTGATATGTGTCTAGGCACAAAAGATTGGTCCTTTACGGAAACAACAACAACAACAACAACAACAACAACAACAACAAAAAACCCAAAGAAAACATCCAGCTTCATGTTGTCCCCCTGTAACAAGAAATGCCAGAAGGCTGTGGAGACATTCCCTCGGAGTTGTAAGTGGTTCAGAATAGTTTAAAACATTTTAACCAAAGATTTCTATGCTAAGGCTAGATTTTATTCATACAAAAAAATCAACAAAATTTGTACTGAAAATACAAGGACTCCCAAAAGAAAAGTATGTAGATTTTCTTTTACAGATATATGCCAAATTTTCCTAATAAACAAGGGATAAATATAGACTCACACGCACACAAGAATATGGACGTGATTAAGTGCTGAAAGATGAAGGGCTGTCGTTGCAAAACACAACTCAATATTTATAAGTGAAAAAACTGAAATACTACCAATTTTCTAAAAATGTGCATATTTTGAACTAAGAATGGTTATTTGAAAGCAAGAAACTAGACCTCAAGTTCTGGACTGTGTCAGAAAGAAATGCCAAAAAGAATTAATTTTATCATTTGAGGAATCTGTTTCTATCTAAAATTAATTAAAAAGAAATAAGTTTTTGGTCACACTGAAATATTGTAAAGACACTTGAAAGGCTAATTTACTAGATGGGGAAGGAAAATTGTAACTTGAACAAGATAGGGAATCAACAGACTGTCAAAGAAGGGTTGAAAAAAACAAAACGACTGAAAAAAACCAGAGAGAAATGTGAACTACAGGGAAAGGTTTCTTTTCGCAACATTGATCAGTTGGGTTGAATCTTGAGCATCAGAAAAACCAAGATGTTAGGTAACACTGATGGAACAGAAGGCTGGGGCTGTAGCTCAGGAGTGGAGCACTTGCCCGCTGTGGGAGAGGCCCTGGGTTTGAGCCTCACGGGTACAAAGGAGGAAATCAGCACAGTTTATTAAAGATTAAACAAAGTGAAACAAAGTTAGGGAAAAATTTTCTTGAATAAGTTCATCTACAAGAGCAGAATTTATATCATGTAAAATAAACAGGCAATGTAAATATCTGAAATTTTAATCCACAATAAATTTACAGTAGGTTCTGAACATTTCATGAAGTAGATTGTGCAGGAATGTTCATAAAAACAAGGGAAATGGTCAGGCCTGAGACCATTTAAAATCTTCGTTAGCATTCTCCTCTGCACTTGATAGATGGAGCAGGCTGAATAAAGCAATGGATAGCTGAGTAATACAGTTGGAAGCCCTGATTCATTGGACGTATATTTTACTTTATAAGCAGATAGACGACACAGCAATAGAAATTTCCTTCTTGCAGAATGGGGCCGCAGTCTCTGAAAGTGTGATGTTTGGAACAGAATATTAATTTCATTTAAGAAAAAGAGAGTAACTCAACGGACACCCTCCTTTATCATGAATCACTCTCTCCTAACTTTTGTCCTTAGCTCGCTCATCTGACCACTGAAGTCTACCTAAAGGATCACAGATTGACTACTAAATCTAAGAAGGACTCCTTTGAAACAGAGAGGAGAAAATAGTAAAATAAAGTAACCCACAAGAATGTTTCTCGATTAATTAAAATGAAAAAAAATGGTTTGCGTAGTAGCTTACAGAAAAGAAGCACCAGACATATTATAAAATTGAAAAAATCAAATGTTTGAAAATAGGCTACTGTATAATATTTTATATTTACTTAATGAAATAGTATGCTAAGGAATATGTTGTAGAGTAATATTTGGAACCTAATGGGAAATGTCTACAGCTTATTAAAGAGAAAATATCTCAAATGAAATGCAGAATACCATTTTACATTTTTTAAAAAAGTAAATATAATAAAATGTATGTAAAATATTAAGTCCGTGTTTTCTGAGTAGAAAGTGTAGGTATTGGAAAAGAAATTAGAGATTTGAGCCTTTTGTTTTTTGCTCAACTGTTCGTCCTAACTTTGTAAAGACTGATCCAAGTGAATGTTTTATAAATTTGATAACTTTTTCTAGGACAGTCTTCTGCCTGCCCCAGCCCCCTCTCTTTTCCTCAAGCTTTCCCAGGCAACAGGTGAATGAAAGGTGAATCTCCCTCACCCCTGGGTAGGGCATAGCTGATGGAGCCAAAGGCATACATCTGCCCAGGCTGGGCTCACAATTTCTCTCTCTCTCTCTCTCTCTCTCTCTCTCTCTCTCTGGAGAATGTCAAACGGCCATTCAGAATTGCCAGTTATTTGACTGACAATGAGAGTCTCACAAACCTGAGGAGGTGGGTCTGTCTTCTGAGTGTGGCTATTCAGAAGTCATTTGGCATAGCTGGGAGTGGGGTGTATGCTTGGAATCCCAGCATTTGGGACAGTGAGACAGGATAATTAATTGGAGGCCAGGCTCACCTACCTTGCAAGATCTTTTCTTAAAACAAAACAATGGCGACAACTTGGCGTGCTCTGCTTATGGGGAAGGCTGTCTTCACAGAGAAGGATCATCACGAGCAGCAGTGGGCACCATTCACTGGGTGTTCGTTATGTTCCAGGCATTCTTCTAAATACTCCTGAGAATTAACTCGTGGGTAGGCACTGTCCCTGTCCCCGTTTTACATGAAAGAACACCAAGCCATAGGTGGGCAAAACAGAGCAAGAGGGGCTTGTGTTCTGAGAGAGATGAGCTAGCTTGGACCTCAGGGCTGTGTAAGTCCCAGCTGTTGCAGCTCCTGAAACTCATTCGAATTTCTGGTCATCTGTATCCAAGAAATTCCTCTGCCTCCTCCGTGACCTTTGTGAACTTGACTGCTTGTTGCAGTCTGACAACCTCTAAGAGGGACTGCAGACTGGTGACTACATGTAAATGGTCTTTGAACTCGGAGTCCTTTTCGTATTGTCTTAGAATCCAGTACAATGGAGAGAATAAAGTATTGCTGAAATTTAAAATATGTAATCCTGTACCGTAGTGTCTATTCTCCCAACTCACAAATAATTTTAGAAAATATTAGACGTAGGTCCATTAAGGAGGTGTTCCCTGAGAAACAGTCCTTGGGATGTTTAGGAAATTGATAGACTCCTTTCTTTTCACAAAATACCTTTCTGTAAATGCTCACACGTAATGTCAAGGAGTGTTCACATGATTGTGACTACCAACTCCTACATTTCAGGCTATTGCTTTAGAAATTTCTATTTTTTTTTTTTTTGGTCTTTTTGAGACAGGGTCTCCCTGTCGCCCCAGCTGTTCTGGAGCTCCCTATGTAGACGAGGCTGGCCTTGAACTCACAGAGATCCGCCTGCCTCTGCCTCCCAAGAGGCGATTATTAAAGGCGTGTGCCACCACGTCCGGCTAAAAACTTCTATTCTTTTTCAGCTTGCGTACTTGTACAGTTCTGAGTTAGCTTGCTCTAACCAGCGTGTTTGGTACTGTATCTCATTTCCTAATGCACTTTTGTTCATTGCTGGGTGGAGAGCCGTGGGAGGGAGAAGGAACAGGAGCCTGGAGCATCACGTGACCACAACCGACACAAAATGCCTAACATAAAGTGTGAACACTGGCTAGAAAACTTCTCTCAGCTGTGACACTTGATTTTTTTTCTTTTAGAATATACTGGGATGAAAGGAAGTTTTTTTTCTTTGAAGGCCTCATCTCTGTTTCAGGGTAGGGTTTGACGAAGTTACTGGAAAGTAGATAGAATTACCTGTGCACAAGGGAAGGTCTTGTCTCTCCAGGTCGTTGGGGTAGTGATGGCTATGTAACACAGATGGATGAATGTTCCTACATAAAGGACGCCAAAGAAACCTCAGCGGCCAAAGATAGAGATGAAAAGAGAAACCTTCAGTTAATCATCTGGATGTTTTGTCTACACAAAGGAAAATGTGGATGTTTCCAAACTTTTGAGAAAATATTTGGGAACATCCAGATGATTGGCTTCATGGAGCTCAAACATCCTGATGTTTGACCAAATTTCCTACTTTTCCAACTGGATGTTTTGTCCTGAAGTAGGGCCCAGCCATGGTTATTGGCATTACAAATAATTAGTATTAGGGAGAATTATTTGGGGGAAACCCCGGTTTGCCAAAGCATGAAGGTTTACATGATCGTAACTGTCAGTGGTGAATGTGTGAGGGAAGAAGCACTGCTGACCAGTCAGGCTGAATCATTAATGCAAATTGTCTGTGGTGATGTTTTCCTGAGGCTCTAATAATTAGGGATAATAAACATAAGCTGGTGGCCTTTACTGATGAGAAGGAAGCCAGTAGCACTGCAGTGTTTACAAAACTTGAAAGATGTGGAAAGGGACATCCTCTGCTTTGAAATGAGTAGAAAATTCTCAACTTCATGGAAAGGGGTTGAAGAGAGTTCAGTTTCCTCCTCTTATTTTATTGGACTCAGCCTAATGTGAGCCTTCAGTGTCTCCGATTACAATGTTCTTAAACTCGTGGGAATCAACCTAATAAAAACACTGCAAAGAAAGCCAGCTCATCCTCAGCTGTGGACCGGCTGTGTGGATCATCATGGTGCAGGAGTGAGAACTGACCCCACTGCTTTCTACACAACGGCCACAGGAGCCTGAATGGAGGGTTAAAAGAGAGGACAGTACTGTGATTCTGAGTAAGAGTCTCAAAGCTGATTTTTAGCCGGCACTCGTTGGTGATAAAATAGCAGTGCCATAAATAAAATAGCCGCAGATGGACCTGGATATCTGTTACAAATAACCATCAAGAAAATGCTTCTATTTTACTTGATTGATACTTTATGAAAGTAGTATTCAGCCAAAGAGTCCTGTGGTAATGGCTGTTTTAACCGGTTCACTGCTGCATTCCAGGGGATGTTCAGATGTGCTATGGAGGTGCCTGGTACCATGTCAGCATTCAATATGTGTCTATCTTTGCATACCAAGGCTGAAATTATTCAAGACCGATCCTC
>NW_008351881.1:7119158-7141558 GCF_000622305.1 Nannospalax galili | reverse complement strand
CCCCCCCCAGCCCGCCCCCAGCATAGCTTCTTCAAAAGTAACCCAGATATGGCCTAGGGCTACTTTTTGAAAGTTAACCTTCCAAGAACCTGGAATTGGGCTGGTTTAGAAATGGCACAGGCTGTATTTTGGAAGACCAGGATGACTGTGGTAAAAAGCCAGTGCTGATTTTCTCAAAGAAACAGAAAACATGACTTCAGTTCTGTAAGTGCATTCATGTGGGGTGGAGGAGGAAACACAATACTATACAAATTGTGTGGAAGCCAGGGAGGAGCCAGCCGGGACTTCTTCCTGTGATAAGAACAATCCCTTTCACCTTTCCGTGCCACATAACTGGAAAGAATTTCCTCCAATGTCCTGTTCAGAAGCAAAACAGAAGAGCTGGAAAGAGCAGTGTCGGTGAGAGGGATCTAGAATCTGCTGTGTTGTGAGAGCATGCTCTAGTGTACATGGCCCAGTCAGACACAGATGGTTTGGTTGAGAACCTGGCACTGGGTCTTCTGTCTGACCTCCAATACAGCTTCTTAGGTCTCAAGTTTGCCCTCTGCCAAGTGGGGAACGATAACAGTACACAATGCATGGTTTGAAGGCACAATTAAGGGGTTCTGTCAAGCTCTTAGACCAACGTCTGCTGCACAAGCAACTTTCAAACCCACTGTAATGAACCCAAGTGCATAGAACCCAAAGATGCCGGAAGATTTGAGATAAGCATGAGAACTGAGGAGGCCATTTCACAGGATGCTGTGAAATAAAACGAGACTTGTTTTGACACTTAGTGACATTTTCCAAGATTGGGCAGTGGCAGGATGTACAAACGTGTCTACAGAAAATGTGGTCAGGGGTGGGGGCGGGGGGCGGGGGAGAGAGCCTTATCTCACAGCTTTCAATTAGGCTGCTGTGGGTGGGAGGAAAACTAGAATTCACAGGGAAGGAACAGGCTGATATTATTATTATTTTTTGATGCAGCATTCCAGAAAACATAATCAATGGCACGAGTCCAGTTCCCATTTAGTAACCAAAGAGCTAGCTGCAGCTGTTTTTATGCCTGGTGGTGCCAGTTTGATAGTGTATAATCATATTTGCATAAAGATAAAAAGGAAGGTGTTATAGAACACAGTTAAGCCTATGGTTTCACCATGAATTAAAGGTAATTTCAGACTAATTAGGTATAATTTGTTAAGGAATTCTTCCCAGCAATGATGACTCTGATTTTGTAATTACAGGACAATGCTTACTGTGGCTTTCAAGGCAGGAGAAAGCACACCCGAGGGGGTCGTGTCCCACTCTAGGCAGATCTAATGGTGCCACAAAAGACAGGTGTTTCATCAGATTTCAGCCACACACTTTCACACCTGCAACGCATTAACTACAGCAAAGATGTTAATGAAGACCAGGTGCCTGTTCTCCAGTCTAAATGAGGAACTGCCGTGAGGCTTGCTGTTTGCTACCTGACATCTACCCACCATCTCCAGCAGGGTCCTCTGGTAACAGGGGAATCTAAGGGGGTGAATAGGCCTGTGAGTGACTGGCCTTTGTCCTGTGAAGTAGGAGGTGTTGGTATGGAAGCATCAACATTCCCATATGTTAGTGACCTTTGTAGCTACGCATTGAATCTCCATTAGTTTTCGCCCTAAAATACTGAAAAACTCATCCAGCACCGAGTGCCTAAGACTTTCCACCACCTCAGTACAGAGTGCAGTCCCCCAGAACCCCGGAAATAGCTGATCTATACAATCCACAAAACGGATTTCTGGAAACTGCTGTGTTATCAGCTGCTACCAGGGAAAGTTTGATTGTAGCTACTTGAGTCTTTTCAGACCTGAAGTTTTGCCATTGTATCCGGAAATGAGTAATGGAGGCCTTGAGCAATCTTTTCTCATTTTAATAAAACACAAGGTTTTCATTGTGTGTGGCTATATCATTTTAATGCTCTCTGTTATGAAATACAAAATCTTTTTTCTCCTTCCCTTGAAATAAAAATCTCAGCAATGAGCTTTCCTCTCCTCTTTCTCG
Source organism: Nannospalax galili (assembly GCF_000622305.1). Classification (NCBI taxonomy): domain Eukaryota; kingdom Metazoa; phylum Chordata; class Mammalia; order Rodentia; family Spalacidae; genus Nannospalax; species Nannospalax galili. Next base: position 7,139,545 of record NW_008351881.1, on the reverse strand, counting down.
TCCACCCCACCTTTTTTTTCCCTTTTAGTTTTACCACTTTGAATTGCAGTTAGCTCCCTCTATAATGTCTACCAGTAGTTAAGTGAAATGTTAATATTGTCTAAAAATTATGACATACTGGAATTGAAAATGGAGGGAAATGAGCATGTCTGAGTTCTCAACAGCAGAAGGGTAATGGATAGACACATTAACAATGACTTCTGGCCCTCACAGACTAACCACTTTACCCTGGGAGGTGGAGGTGGCAAATGTTGGAATGCTTGGCAGTGTGTACAGAAGTCCAGGCCTCATAAGTTAGAAAACAATGGAATCATGGGCTTTCAGAGGAGCAGGTGCAAATCTCAGGGAGGAAGGACCTTTCCAGAGCTGACTCAGACCCCTGAAGTGGAGGCATTGGTGCCCCACACCACACTTTCAGACACTGAGACTTGTGTACTTGAGTTGACTTGACAGCAACGTATGTCTAGATCATTCATTCCCTTGTAGAATTCTCTAGACTGTTTGCATGGGACTTTCAGTAAGCTTGAGAAAGGTTCTCTCTCTCTTTCTCTTTCTCTCTCTCTCTCTCTCTCTCTCTCTCTCTCTCTCTCTCTCTCTCATCTTTTTGAGACAAGGGTTTCTCTGTAGCCCCAATTGGCCTGGAAGGCTGGAAGGCACAATGGAGACACTCTGGCCTTGATCTCAGAGATCCACCTGCCTCTGCCTCCTGAGTGCTGGGACTAAAGGTGTGTACCACCATGCCCAGCTGATTTTTTTCATTTTCAAGTCACAGCAGCAGAGGTCAATATGACTTAGAGATCATTCCAGAAATGCAGATTATGAGTCTTCCTTTCCACATTCCCCCACCAACAAGTAAAACCAATTTATCTTTCTGTGTATTTGACTGATTTAGTATCCTCTAAAGATTCTATACAAAGAATGGTAGCTGCCCAAGAACATCTTCAAAACCCTCTCTTAAGGCACAAAAATCCCTGTACCTCCGTCACACACCCATGTTGTGAGCAGGTCTAAGACAGTGATCTCTTGGACAACACTGGCTGTGTGCTGGTCTCTTACACACTGTCTCTATGCACAGCACAGCACAGCAAGAAATCAACTTGTATTTTTTTATTTTCTGGCAAGCCTAGTATCTAGGCAAGTGTTCTATCTTTGGGAAATATCACCAGGCCTCTAAGCCTAGTAGCCAAAGGAAATGGGCTGCTTTTCAGTTAATGGTACTGAGAATTTGGAGCCCAGGTACCTGGCAGAAAGTTCAATTTTGAACCAACCACTCCCAAATCTGTTTAAAAGCCCTGCTGAAAAAAATGATGTTTGAAAGATTATCTTGGGCCTTGAAACTCAATATATGGGCTAGTAAGTGTTGAAGTAAGCTGGCAGCTCCAATTCAGATCTACTGAATCAGAATCCACATTTTTAAAAAAGTTCCTTTGTTGTGGAAACAGTCCTTCGATTCACAGACCTATTGTACGACGAGTACCATTATCATCCACACCTCTGGAGAGCTAATTCTCAATTTGGGATCACTGGTAGGAGTACAAATCTGTCCCAGACTACCAATTCATTGAAACAGAATGCAAAATTAAACTTGGGTAAGGATGTGTGTGTGTGTGTGTGTGTGTGTGTATGTCTGTGTGTGTGTGTGTGTGTTTTATACTCATAGATACTTTTTTTTTTCCTTTCTGTTTTGATCAAGAGACTTCATAAAATTTCAGCTTTTCAAAAATGTTGCAAATTACAAGAGAAAAGAACTATTTCTTTATACTGGCCAAGCACTATTCTGGGTATCTGGGTAGCATGCCGGGCTAGAGCTGCAGACAATACAATGTCATCATAAATTGAGTTGAATTTGCTCAGCTCTCCTGAGTATAAGTAAGTTAAATCGTTTTCACATCTTCTACAAATAGTATTCAAGTTTCTCCATAGAGATATAAGTAAGATATTACTTATTCAAGGTTTTGGAACCTTGGAGAAGTTCCTGATGTGATATCCATGTCGTATGTCTGTCACACAGGGAGCGTGCTTATTTTATGGTCTCACTTTCATCCCTCCTTGGTGGATTTTTTTTTTTTTTGAGTTTTGAGAAAGCTTAGTATTAAATATGGTACTCAATTAGAAAACTCTCCATATGTAAAACTTCGCAGATCTATGAGAGGTTAGCAAATGCTTCACAGAGAGGGTAGCAGTTGAACTATACTAGGAAGATTGAAATGGGGATGTGGGGCTGGAGGGATGGTTCATGGATAGAGTGTTTGCTGTGTAAGTATGAGGGCTGGTGCCTGTGTATACTGAGCAGGCTTGGGGGCCTACCTGTAATCCCAGTGCTCAGGAGACAGTGGACCCCCAGAGCAAACTGACTAACTGGGCTCGTTGAATCAGTGAGTGCTGGGCTCAAGTGAGAGACCCTCATATAATGTATAAGGTGGAGAGCAGTTGAAAAAGGCACCTGACACCAAGCCCTGACTTCTACGTGCGTGCACACCCACACCTGTGAACATCCATACACTTGCAAAATAAAGGTTAAAATGACCATCAGTGATGGAAAAAAATAACAAAAACAAACTAATGAAAAGTGGGTTCTCCAGGCTCTTATTTTTGATGTTCTCTCTCTGTATTAAGGGCAATATTTGATCATAATTTCTTGATAAATATGTTTTGCATGACAATAACACCTAACATAAAGGGTTCTGCTGAGACATGTTAGTCCATACATGCAAGTTCTTAGAACAGTGCCTTGCATTTATCCAGCAGTCAGTGACAGTATTCCAAGATATTTGACTATTCAACACTTTTTTTTTGGTTCTGGGGAAATGGGGAAGCAAATATATCCCCAAACCAAATAGACTTTAAAAATCTTATCAAGAGAAAATAAATGTTCAATACTTAACTATACAATTGATAACTTTAAGTTGTGATGCAGGCTAGGAATGGAGACCAGTGTTTGTAGGAAGTTGTACTAATGTTGGGCGAGTTTTGGTGAAAGGAAAAGGGAATTAGTGAGACTATCCAGACTGGAGACTGAGCTGAGCAAGAGGTGCAGCAGTTGAGGGTGGGGCACGATGAAGTCAACGGGGAAGGCAGGGTTTAGGCTCTCAGGTTTGGCTTCAGTCTAAAATCTCTGAGGGAAGGAGGGAGCAGGGATGAAGGGTTAAAATTTTTTAATTTTCTTTTGAATCAGGGTCTCACTATGCAGCCCTGGATGGCCTGGGACTTGCTATCTATGTAGATGAGGCTGGCCTAGGACATCAGAGGTCTGCCTGCCTCTGCCTTCCAGGTGCTAGGTTAATGAGAGGCATCACACTCCTGCTCAGAGCTGGTTTTAATATCATTGCAACAGATATTTGGAGAACAGATTGCAAGTGAAATAAGAGCAAACTTGGAGACACCAGGAAGCACAGACGGTGCAGTAAGGTGCTGTGATCATAGCTTTTCGTAGGATGTGAGGTGTAATGTTAGAAGTGGGCAGATTAGGGAACTGGTAAGTCAACTCAGGAAGGCTTTGTGGTTGAAGGAGTCCTGACTGAATTGTCTTATACTCTCTTTTACTCTTTCCTTGCAGATAGTAAAAGAAATTTAAAAGTGACTTAATTTCTAGACTTCCTTTGAGTCTACAGGCTACCTTATCTCACAGACTTCTCTTAGCCTTATCTGAGCCCCTCTGGGTAGTCTCACAGATCTATATATAACTTCTATTGTATATAACTTTTCCTTTTAAGACTGTTCCTATTTGTTCCAGAAGGAAATTCATTTTGGTATTCAAGACAAAGGCTCTATTCTTCCCTGTTGACAGTTTGTAAGAGTGTTTGAAGTTTCCTGAGGTGTCTGGGGCTGGGCTGACACATTCTGTACCTTTGCATTCCTTATTCAGAAGGAATACAACAAGTAATATAGTCTACTGACTATGATATACAGACTTTCTGCTTTATTTCTGGCCCTTCAATTAAACAGGTGGTGATGGAGAATAACTCACACCTAGCTCTTGTGTTTCCAGAGGATGATTAAAAAAAAAAAAAAAAAAAAAAAGAAGAGCCTAGGACTCTAGAAACTTTTGTCCTTTGCTTTCTACTACGACTTGAATGTTTGAATCCTAATCCAGCTTTCCCTTTCCTTATCTCCCTGAAAATTAATTTTCCTATAGGGGAAAGAATACAGCTACAGTTATAAGACAGACGTAATCTTAGCCAGTAAAAACATGAAGATGGAAATGATAGATGACCATTGGAAAAGCTCCCACATATGAGGTGCCTGCAATACCTGCGTGCTGTTATCCCCAGTGTCCTAGGAAACCAAGGCAAAATATTAGGTCTTGGCCTTGGTCCTAAGGCAGTGCTCGCTGCTTGGCTTCAGAGGATTTCTGGCACCTTCTTTCTCATGTTCTGCAGCCTCAGGCCTCCTGTGTGGCTAGAACTGTCGCTTGTTAAGCAGCTCCCCTTCTGTTTCCTTAGGGCATTTGCTTGAGCTCTACTCCTCAGAAGGGACGAAAGGAGTGTGAGGCATTCTGTTCTTCTGCATTGGAAGGGATCACCTGAGGTCAGTGGAGTGAGGGTGTGCCTCTCAGAAGCAGATAATCCAGGAAGCCAAACATCCTTTCCAGACCCCATTAGACGACCATCTTCTTGGTGAGACCAACTGGCCAGTATTTAGAGTTTCCTATGGCTCATCAATCTGTTGGGTTTTTTTTTTCTCCCTTAAATAAATAAGGTGAGAGCCTAGGGCTCCTGGCCCTCTCCCAGACCAAGTTTGCACACCCCTTAAGTCTTAGTGGAATCTGCCATCTCTCCAGCAACACTTAATTGGTTTTAATTATCCTTCCACTGAAGCTGAACCATCTCCCACCCAGGCCACACCACAGAACATGGCTCATAAGTTTTATGAGCCACCTTGTGTATCCCATCCATGTGTGCAGCTACCTTTTCCAACAGAGCGATCCATCAACCGGCTAGCCCTGCCGTTGACAGGGAAGGCCTGGATGCCCAGAACAAGCAGGACTGTTCTCGGGAGCACTGTGTTGAGTGCCATTGTACCAGGAAACCTGGTACTGGGTAGAGGATTAACCTGCAAATTTTAAGGTTGTATGTGAATTGAACTTTGAATCTCTGAGGTCATCACACTTGACCAAACTAAAGGAGTTTGAGCCTCTTAAATCAAATTCTCCTCTGCTAAAGCTGAGAAGTGAGGCCTCACTCCAAATCTGTAGTGGCATCTCAGATACCAGATCTGAGCCCATAGATGAGTTCATATATGAAAAATCCCAATTATAGGCATGGTCCTTATATGTAGATTGGGCAGAGTCTGAGAAGATTCAAATATGTTTTTGCACTCACCCTCCTCCTCAGCATATAGCCCAGGGGAAGGAGGGGGAGAGCTTTTAGTCAACAAGGCTCACTGGCTTAATTGTGAGAAGTAAGGAATATGCATGTGTCACATGGGAGAGATGCTAAAGACAAAGATGAAACTGATGAGTACATCGTATCTCAAGCAAGCCGATTGAATTGGTCAGTGTTTCAAGTGGTCACAGACAACATGATGAGTGCAGGTGACAACGATGTTGTTAGACGACTATTGGAGGCCATCACCTTCTTTTTACATGATCCTGGTTTGGCATTGTTTTATAGCTTCTTTTCTATTGTTTGCAAACGACATCGCTGGTCATTTCTTCCCATTACACAAATATCTCTTATCTAAAGTACTTGCAATGGAAATATTTCAGATTTCATTTAACAAAAACTGGAATATTTGGATATATACTAGATATTTTAGAGATGGGATTCAAATACAAACACGAAATTATGGGCAAGTTATACACATACAATGAAGGTGATTTTGTCCAGTAGTTTTAGTCATTTTGTTCGTGAAAAGTTTCCATGCTGTAGTAGAGTTTTCCATTTGTGGCAGCATACTGGCTCAAAAGTCGTTTCACGTTTTGGAGCATTTTAGGTTTTTGGATTAGGGATGTTCAACTTGCATTTAAGATGAGTGAAATGAGTCATTAAAAGAGAAGTATTAAGAAAATATGGAGCCCAGTAGTACTGAGGCTGTGGGGTAATGCGGTGGGGACATAATGATTGACCAAGGGTCATCATTGGCATGGGCAGTGGAGGTCTGAGGAAGGGACACGGGCTGTGGGTGGATAGTAGGTCACAGGGTGTGAGACTGAAAGAGCATCAGGGAGGAATCTATACCTGCCAGTATGCATGGGTCTGAGGGAGTCCATGAGAGGCTGACATCAGTATGCTTGTCCCCTTCTCTGGAGTCACTTTGGTTTCAGAGAGGACACACACATGGTGCTATGGTCTGGTCACAAGAAAGGGTTCTTCTCTCCTAAACACACAGCTCCCCAGAGGATGTCTGCACTAACCCTGATTCCACTGGGTCAGGATTTGTCCAGCTGCTTCCCACCTTCTCCTGTTCCCACCTTCTCTATCATCATTTCTACTGAAGGTAGAGATATTTTAAGGTCTTGAATACTTCAGATAAAATGATTTTGACACTAAAATTGCCCTATGTGCAGCAGTGATTGTCCTACCCACTGGAAATGAGGCCTATTCTAACTTGCCCCTTTGTCCTTTCAAATGTCACTGACAGAGGGAGGGAACTTGGCAGAAGAGCATGGTTGGTTTTGGCAATGGCATCGCAGAGCCATGAATCCTGTGATGTATAGGCGGGGGGTGCCCCTGTCTTGGAGCCCTTGTGCAACTGTTGGAGTGGGAGTGAGTGTAAGTGGGTAAGGCGTGGGTGTGTTTTTGTGCAGAGGGTGAAAAACAATCTTCCCTGGAATAAAGAAAGGAATGCAACAGGGATCAGTCAGACACCCAACCCCAGGGAGAAGACAGCAGAGACTCCCTTCCAAGTCAGCAATGCAAATTGAGCAGGAGGCTGACCTTTTACTATAAGGGATGTCAGCTGCATGTTGTAACCTCATGCCATTAATTATATGCAGCATATCTCCAGGGGGCTCTCATATTGGCCCGGGGCTTGCTCTCCTTCCTTCCCACCATTTCCCTCCTCTGAAGGCTCGAGTTGCAGGTTGCACTCTCAGATGAAATGCTCTTAAAAATAATGGGTCTTGCAAGGCCAGAGTCAGTTCTGTGCATTTGGCTTTTGTGCAGAGGAAGTTTTCTTGTATTGGACACACAGATATTCTGAGACTAGTCCCCTCCTCTTTTAAATTTAGAAGAACAGAGGGTCATAGCCAAACACGTCTAACATGCATCAACAGACTGGAGTGTAATAAAGCGCCCGTTTCCTTTCGGAAAATGATTGCGTGCAGGTTTAAGACTGGGAATTGGGAAAAACTATTTAAAAGTAGACCTGAAAAGAAATATAATCCAGTAACTTCTGTGCACATGACAAGAAAGAAACCTAAATAGTAGGTCTGAGAATTTAAAAATATGAGTCCTTTTCTGTTACATTGCTTGTGAGAGTGTATTAGGAAATCATTGTTGATTTTATGTTAAAATATTGAAGTTTTAGCTTATGTAAATGAATTAGAGACTACATTTTACATGGACACTATAGGCTTTGTAAGACATACATAGCTGTACCGAGTCCTGTACTTAGAAGGACCTAGATTGGGTTTAGATCAGCAGCAATCCTCCTGAAACCCTCTGTAATTTTCAATATAGAGTCTGAATTTCATTTTGCACTTTATGTAGCTCTTCTGGTATTGGGATAGTGGAGAGCAAAAAGTATCAATAGAAGACGGAACCAATATCAAAGTTTGTAGAGCTTGGTGTTGCCTGGGCCAATATTATTTTGGGAAATGAAGTTGAAATAAAATGAATCCATAAAACTGCAGAATTATCTCAGTCATTACTTTGGGTACTCTGCATAATTAACTCATCACAACACCTCTGATCTCCACAAGTTCACTTTGTTTACCTTGTCCAAAGCCTTTTGATATTTTTCTATTTTAATACATTGGTTCATTCATTGCTGAAACATTGAATGTGATCAACATGCTGTCTTAGAATTGCACAGCAATAGCAAGGATTAAAACATAGCTATGCCCTCGAGAAGGCTTCTTTATGGGGAATGATGTATATCTAAATTACAAAGGCTAAAACCCTGTACCACCAACTTGTAAGAAAAGAAATGCTTAGAGATACAATGAAATGTTTTAGGGGAACAGAAATAGGAAAAAACCCAACTGACGGGCAAGATGGTGAAGGCACTGCAGCAGTCCTCCGGGTGCATGTCTGCATGATGTCCACAGACTGAGCCACATGAGGGCTATTCTGGTAGCGAAGAATGACTTGAAGATCTAGATGGGTAGGAGCATCATGTTCAGGGAACAGGGGCTAATGCAGAGGATAGCCGGAGTGAGAGTGACAGGAGGCCGATGGAGTTGGCAAGGAGCTGAAGCCAGATTGTGGTGTGGGCAGCTGGTTTAAGTGGCAAGTGCAACCACAGATAATGGAATATGAGAAATATTCCTGAAAATCTATTCAGTTTGTTCTTAAAAAGACGGACCATCAAATACTCTCACCAGATAACTGAGAGATGAGTCAATGGAGACCAAGATGAGAATGGGAACACCCCAACACAGAGTTAGGGAGCCTGCCCCAGTAGTAGGGGTAGATCCTCTATGCAGTCCTACAGGGAAGAGGAGGAGGGAGAGCATCATCTTGTTTATGTAGCCCTAATGTGGAGTTTCAACTTTGCATTTTTCCATAGGTGAACAAAGCTTATGAAATGTCCTCTATGTTTGCATAGTTGGTTAGCTGCTGTTCTGTCCTTAAGTTTATAGGAAAGGAATGCATTACTACTATACTTAGGTGAAAGTACCCTTCTTTGGGGCTCAATGTATTTAGCATTAAATTCATCCTTAAAATGAGCACTTCAGAAAGTATTTAATGATATTACAGCATCGCCACCCTGAATCCTTAATGCTCTATGTCATAGTATATGAGGCTCTGATATACTAAAAAGACCGATGCACACAATGCTGAGTAATTGAATACTGTTTGGTGAGTGTGGGGCCATAGCCAGAATAGTTTTGGTACATTATTTATCTTTAATACTATGTAAAGAATTCACTTTGACAGTGAGATTTCAAGTTGTAAAAATGCTTCTTTGAATTTTGGATGCAGAATTTACTGTTGCCTCAGGATTACTTGGAAAAGAATTAGAAGAGTTCTGTTTTTCTTATGAAACATATAAATTATTTTTCCATCCTATGAACTCAAGTAAAAAGTGAGATGTAATATCAATAACGACGTGACTGTTCACTTGAGGATGTCCCAACTCAGCCAACTCAGATAATTTCCTGTGCTGTTTCTTGGTCCAAAAAGTTATTGAAATGATGTGATTTCAAAATGTTATGTCAGCTACAAGATTGTCAGCCATCCACAGGCTATTCAGCATGCCTGTATGTTGATTTGAATTTCATGCAGGTTCATATATTTGATCCTAATACTTATAATTGCTTTACTTTAGTAAGATGTTGGTGGTTCCTAGAGTGTGGTTTCTAGCTGATTAAATATGTTAATAAACATGCAGGTGCTAATCAGAGTCATCGACATTGGGTAGTTAGCTTAAAAAAGTAGTTGTAGCTTATTTTTATGTAGTATCATGTTTTATTTTTATCTGCACACATTTACATCATCATTTTCTTTACACATTTATGTTTATTTGTGTATTTTGTGAACTCTAAGATTAAACTGGAGAAATTATTTCCTCTTATCTCTAAGTACTACAGTCATTATTTCATAATAAGGGCATTCTCCTACACACCTCTGGTATCACTACAAAATCAGAAAATGTACTATTGATAGAATGGCATTATTTAATTCATGGCTTAAATTAATATATTCTCAGTCACTTCAACCACATCCTTTATAGCATTGTCTTCCCCGGACAAGTTTCAACCTAGAGTTATACTCTATGTGTCTCTGTAGTTTCTTTTAAATCAGAATAATTGCTTATCCTTTCCTTGGTCCCTTGACCATGGCTTTCCTTGAGTTCAGGGTGGTGGTTTTGTAGAATGACGCTCAGTCTGAGCTTGTCTGATGTTTTTGTGGATTTGGGCAGTGCTGATGCTTTCTCCTTCTTTGACCTTGCTATGAGGAGTAACAACGCTTGACTTTCTCTCTGTATTGGTGGTGTTGACTGGCATCACTGGTTACAATGGTGTTCATCAAATTTCTCTACCCTGTGTTACCATGCCATGTTTTACTTTAAAATTAATAAGGAGATTATGGAGAGATGCTTTGAAATCATATAGAGCTCAGGTCCTCATCCAATTTCCTTTGTGCTTTGGTGATTCTCATTTTATGTGACTTTACTGAGTGTCATTGCCCTGTAGGAAGATCTCCTTCCCCTGGAAATTTGTTTTACTTCATTCATACATGTATCATGGTTTGTAAATTTTTATTTTTAAAATGGCAGATTCATGAGATCAACCTAATACTTATAAACTATGCTTTTAGATTGGAGACATATGTATAGATTCATAAATGATTCTATTTAAAGTAATTAAAAAAATCATTGATAAAGCCAGGCATGGACCTTTAGTCCCAGCACTCATGAGGCAGAGGCAGACGGATCTCTGTGAGATCAAGGCCAACCTGGTCTACAAAGTGAATTCTAGGCCAGCTGGGGTCATAGGGAGACAAAGAAAAATCATTGATAAATTAAAAATTCTAATATTTCTTCACTTTATGACTTTGTTAGTCTTTGTCAATATTGTCAATAATTTCTTTTTAAAAAATTATTATTTTTATTCTATGTGTATGTGTGTATTGCCTGCATGTAGGTAAGTGCACCCATGTCGTACAATGCCTGTGGAGGTCAGAAGAGGCTGTGGGATCCCCTGGGACTGGAGTTACGGACAGTTGTCATGTGGGTGCTGGGATTCGAACCCGGGTCTTCTGCAAGAACAACAAATGTTCTTAACCACTGAGCCATCTCTCCAGCCCCTGTCAATAATTTCTTATCAATATGGAAATCACTACCCACTTCCTTATTCACAACAATGCATTTAATGACGGCATTAGTTGAGTCAGATACAAGGCAGACCTTCTGTTTGATATAGTCTATATTGAAGGCAGTGTGAGGGTTAGATGTACAAAATAAGAATTTTTTGGCTCATCCAGATATTTTGTTTTGATAAAGTCAGTTTTACTTTTTAAACTAGAGGAGAGGAGAGAAATAACTTGAACTTATCTGGTAATAAATGTCTAATAAAGACCCCTTCTTTGGCTAGTGCCCTTGCACACTAATATTTGCTGATTTTCATTTTTATAGCAGTAAAAGATATACAATATTGTACATAATTATTCAGGAGTGTCATAAAATGGAATCATTTTCTTTTTAATTTTTGTTTTTTATTTATTTTTATTTTATGTCTATGAATGTTCTGCCTAAATGCGTGTAAGTGCACCCATATGTACAATGTCCACAGAGGTCACAATAGGGTGTCAGATCCCCTGGAACTGGAGTTAAGAATGGTTGATAGCTGCCATGTAGGTGCTGGGAATTGAGCCAGTTTTAATTTCTGTTCCCACATTTACTAGTGAAGAGGGAAGCCAGTTTCATGATGATGTAGCACATCTTTGAAGGTAGATCACGGTACTATCGTACCACTTTCAGAAAGGTCTAAAGTACCCTATCCAGGAAGGGTTAAGGGAGAGCGTGTGGTGACAATCTGCAGTGGGAAAGCAAAGCCAAAACAGAAGTCAGAGAGTCATCAGGGACAAGGGGAAGGGGAGTGGACTGTCTCCATGGTCCTGACTAAGTGCTTGTGGGGATCCTACCAGTAAACTGAAATGTGTACTCGTTACCCTTGTATCCCTGTGACCAAAAACCAGAAAGAAACAACTGAAAGCAGGAGAGGCTTCTTTTGGCTCACAATTTTAGAGATTTCAGCCCATTATGGCACAGAAGGCACAGCAGTGGAAGCATGTGGTGGTTCCTAAGAAGGTTGGCCAGGAAGCAGAAAGAGCAGGGAGGAACCACTGCCAGGCTAGGACTTCCAAGGCCTGATCTTTGTGCTCTGTCTCCACCAGGCAGGTCCCCACATCCTGGAGGCTCCATAGCTTTCAAAATAGTGCTAGAAGCTTGGGACCAAGTGCTCAAGCATGAGCCTATGGGGAACACTTCAAATTTAAACCATAACTCTATGCAACTCTTACAATTTTTAGTCGTGTGCCAGCTCCAGTTAAAGGCACTGGCCCAAATTAGACACTCTGAGGACCTTTAGCCCCAGGTTTTCCAGCTCTACATGTAGAAGATATCTATTGATAGAGTTGCTATCATTCTGTGTTTTGCACCTCTTGGGTACTTAGACACGGTTCCCTCTACGCTGAGCAAGTCACTTTGGACTGTTTCCTTTCTCCATTTCCTCACATGGCTGATGTCTCAGTCCTACAGACGACACCTGTTTACATTTGATGGTTCACTTGTTGCTGGCTGAAGATGGTACTCATGAAAAGCACTAACTCATGTCTGCAGAAGAAACTGGGAAGAGACAAGAGTGCAGACGCCTAGGTGAGCAGTGAGATCTGCCAGAGGTCTGGCAGCAACTCCACAGAAAAGGGAGACATGACTGCTAGAAAGGCCTCTGGAAGAGGAAAGGATTCTCTGTAAGTTTGTTTGCAGCAATAGAGTTGAAAGAAAAGGAGACAGAGAAGAGGGGAAATGAGAAAGAAGGAAAGCACTGCAGCTGTGGAGGGAGGTGCAGATTATAATAAAGAACAGCAGAGAGTGAGAGTGAGAGAGAGAGAGAGAGAGAGAGAGAGAGAGAGGAACTCTCTGAGGAGAAAGTTTTATCGCTGAGAATAATTCTGCCTAAAAGCAGATAACATGCCTAGAGGCATGTTATTGAAGGACTTAGTCTGGTTTTAGCATGGCAGTGGAAGCCAGAAGTCATGCAGCCATAGGTGCTAGTGTTTGTCTTTTCTATTACATGAAAATGCATCTTACAAAAATTGTATATGATCTTTTTTAGATATTCTATAAAATTAAAGAAAACAGCAACTCTTATCCATAGTACAAAAATATTGCCCAGCTTCTAAGACTTTATACATTTTTCTTTTTAAAAATTATTTTATTATATGTGTATAATAAAAATATAAATATAAAATGAGCATATTGCCTGCATGTGTGTAAGTGAACCTGTGTGGTGCAATGTCTGCAGAGGTCAGAAGAAGGAATCAGATCCCCTGGAACTGGAGCTACAGATGGTTGTCAACCACCATGTGGGTGCTGGGAATCAAACCTAGGTCCTCTGCAAGAGCAGTCAGTGCTTTTAACCACTGAGGCAGCTCTCCATCCTCAGACTTTATATGTTTTTTTAAGACAGAAAAAGATGTATTGGGAAAAGACTGAGTTCATCTTTCTGGTCAGGTGGTTTTAGTCCCTGGCCTGTCTCTAATAAGTATGAAAGTGCCAATGTTTCTTCCTTTGTAAATCGGAGTAATGTCCCTGATGTTGAAGACTCTTTCAGACCTGATACAGAGGATCTGCTCCACCAAGGTGAGGACCCACTGACTGCGCTAGTAATTCCTCTGCTGAGAGTCAGCCAGATAGTACATTCTGCTCTCTGATAGCACTTTAGCAACTTGGAGTTTTTGTTACTGTTTAAACAATATTTGGATACAGAACATTCTCTAGATAGTCATAGTTTCACTTTTAAATGAATTTAGATTAGCAAGTAATAAGAATTATCAAAAACCTGAAAAAGCAGTGGAAGTTTGAGGCAACACACACCCACGTGTACACCTTTTATGCTTTCTCTATGCTCTGTTAGGTGTCTTATTTAAAGCTGGAAATTTAATTAGAGTGAGTGATAAGTAGGTATTTTGGTTGTCTGTGAATTCTATGCCATTTTAAAGATACAGGTTTCAAAACAGATGATTTGCTTGGAGTTATTTGCAATAAATATGTTGCCAAAATATAAAAATTTGAGTATAAGACATTAATTATTCTTTTATGATTTTCTTTCCAATTGATTTTAAACAGAAAATATTAATGAACATGCAGCCAAATACTAGAATTCAGAAATCAAACATTAAAAATAAGCATTTACAGAGCATAGTCCATATAGGGTGTTTCTTCTTCGTGACAATATGTTCTCAACGCTTAAAATGATTTGCATCAAATCCATCCAGCTTAATGTTTTCAAATTATTAACTAAATTAATGAAGCAATTGTATTCTCCTTTGGTTTTCAACAACATTCCTACTTTCTCAATATTAATCTTTTTCTCTTCTGAGCAGTTATTTCACCAATGTTGTATGATGTGGAATGAATGAGCTAGGAGGTTCAAAGATGGGCTCTGAATAGATCCCCCTCTACATTTAAACTCTGGCTATCTTTTGTCTTTTTTTTTTTTTCCTTGGTCTTTTTTTGAGACAGGGTCTCCCAGTAGCCCCAGCTGGCCTGGAACTCACTATGTAGACCAGGCTGGCCTTGAACTCACAGAGGTCTGCCTGCCTCTGCCTCCTGAGTGCTGGGATCAAAGGAGTGCACCACCACTCCCAGCTCTAAACTCTGGCTCTCAACTGTCTTATTTCCAAAATGGTAGGATGGGATATGGTGATCTAATTCCTTCTTTTCTGGCATCTTTTGATTCTTCTTAGTTTTTGGCTATGGGCAAACTGAGCTGAATTTCATACACAAAAGGCAATTTGATCAGTATGAAAAGCAATCTGGATACTCTGTCTCAACTCTGCCTTTAATCTTAAACCTATGGTAGAACATCTTTCCTTCTTGGTTCAGGTAGTTAATTCCTTAAATTCCTCTCAGGACCATTTTGCAGCTGAGTTTCCTGTCTCAGACTCTGTACTGCCTCTCTGGCACTCCGCTCCTTTCGTGCTGGTCTGAAGGTCTCTTTCTTTGCTGCTATGACAAGAATTCTGAGTTGATGAACAATTTGCAACCACTATAAAAATGAATGTTCCCATTCCACATGGGCCTGTGCGGGTGCCTGTCCTCCCATGCATGTGAAAGGCTTAGGAAGGGTCTAATAAGCCTGTGTTCTTCTTTCATCTCTTTTTAAAACCCTCAGAGAATTGCTTGGAACATGAAATTTATTTTCCCGGCAGTTTCTGGCATGGACAACATAAAAAAAGAACATGTACTCAACTTTCCCAAATGAGAGAAATTAAAATGAGTAATAAAGATACTTCGATATTCTTGTGAATACATTTTTATGGTGGTAAAATATACCTAACAACCAGTTTGTAGTTTTGACCATTTTTGGGTATGCGATGCTGCTACCTCCTATTCAACCACTATCCATCTCCAGAACTTTTTCGTCTTTCAAATGGAAACTGTGTACTCACTAAACAGGAACTCCTCATTTCCTCCTCCCTCCAACCCCTGGCAACTTCTGTTCTGCTGTCTCCATGAATCTGATCTAGAAACCTCATATAAATGGGGTCATACAATGTTTATCTTTCTACCCCTGAGTTTCATTCAGCATCATATTTGCAAGGCTCAAGCATGATACAGCATGTGTCAAAATTCCAATTCTTTTGAAGGCACTAAAGAATTTCATTTGTGTGTTACCTATCATATTTTGTTTATGCATTAATTTTTCTATGAACATTTGACGGTTTCCACTTTGAGCCATGATAAATAATGCTATGAGCATTTTCATGCAAAATCTGTTTGAGTCCTTGTTTCCAATTCTTTTGCACGCATACTCATACATGGAGTTACTGAATCACATAGTAATTGTATACTTACATTTTGGCAAAACCACAATATTGTTTCAGACAGTCTGAACCATTTTATATTCCTACCAACAGTGTACAAAGGTGCAATTATTTAAATTGTTTTACCCTCTCTTCCTTCTCCATCTTCTCTCCCTTCCCTACAATCAAAATTTATTCAGTACTTACCAGCTCTAATTTCAGGAAATTCAGTTCATCTATCATTGAGTTGTATGACATATTTATGAAGATGATCAGACAGGTAAGGTGAGCCCAAGTTTGAGAAAGCATGGCCTCAATTCACCCCAGTATTGATTCTTATGTATGTAGGCATTTGACTAGGTAGTTAGATAGATTATCATTAATAGTAAAGAGCCACAGAAGGGAAGCACAGTTTAGAAACAGCATTATAAAGACTATTGGGTAGTTGGTTTTACAGGCAGATTTGTAACTGAATGCCATCTCCAACTGCCATTTCAACTAATTTTGCTACCACACCTCTTTATGATATACTTGTTTTTGTTAGTTATCCAAAATAATCAACTTAAAAAGAGAAAAGGTTTTGTTTTGACTCACAGTTTTGGGCTATTCAGCCCACAGTTGATTGGCCTTGCTGTTTTGGGCCTATAACAGGCAGTACATAGTGACTGTAGAGCTTAGCAAAGCCAAACTGCCTCAAGGCTGGTAATGACAGTGACAAGAATGAGAAGGAGGTGTTTCAAAGAGAGTCCAACCCCAGTGACCTCAAGACCTCCCTCTAAGTTCCACTTCTTAAAGTTCTGTCACCTCCCAACAGCAGCTCTGCAGGGAACAAACTTTTAAGACATGGGCCTTTGAGCAACATTTTAAGATCCATATCAGAGCACTCTTTTTCCCTTCAGCAAATGAGAGGCATTAACCATACAAGGAAAAAAGTTATCTGGATGTGGGGAATGAAGGGAGATATTTCTATCACTGATTTCTAGAAAAATCTTTCACTTCAAAAGCTTCAAATGTCAGGATGTAGTCAAAAGAAGGACTATTAGAGAAACCTAGTTCAATTCATTCATGTAAAAAAAAAACGTAGCAAGTGAAGTTCAGAATGGGTCTATTGGTGAAACGAGCTCCAACTTCAGGCTCAGTACCTAAATCCAGCTTCTCCTTAAAAACACGTGTTGGCTTCTTTCTTAAAAGTTCTGCAGGCTGCAGAGATGGCTCAGTTGGAAATGGTGCTTACTGCTAAGCCTGATAACCTGAGTTCAACCTCTAGGACCCACATAACAGAAAGAAAGAACTGACGCTCACAAGTTATTTTCCGACTTCCACATGTATGCTATGACATGTAAGCATGCATCTACACATAAAAATAAGTAAAAAAAATGTAAAATAGTTCTGCTGTTAATTATTCTTTTTTCAGTAGTATTCAAGAGAGTGCCTGAAATAAACAGTTTAAGAGAAATTCCAGTATCACCTCCTTTGTCAAGGTGTAAATGATGAAGTTAAGTAACAGAACATGTTACTTAATATGAGATCAACATTAATCTACAAAGAGTCTCACTCTTGCTCTCTCTCTCCGGGGTAAGTCGATCGCATCCTCTGCGCTTTGACTGCCCCAGCCTCATTCACCCTCCCATCTCCCCTGCCTGTCTCTCCTCCTAGCCTGGGTCCTGTCCCATTCCTTGTCTTAGTGAAGACACCTGGGGAAACACCGCTATTTCCTGATCCTTTGCATCCAGACCAACTCAGTTACTTCTCTGGTCCCCAGGAACATGCTGGGCCTGCCCCAACCCTCACATCCCTCTACTTCCCTGGCCCTGCAGGACCCACAAGCCTCTTTCCTGCTCGCCAGGGCTGACCTTTCCTCTTCCTGATGCTTTGCATTCGGACAAACCCAGCTCCTAAGTGCCCTTGGGGCCACTTCCCTCCCCCATCTTCCTTTGCATCTCTGGGTAGCATGGCCACCAGCTGCCCTAGACCAGCATCTTTCCTGGGCCTGGTTTCCAGGCCAGTCCAACCTCAAAATTTCTGAGGCCAAAATCTTTCCTGGAGGGATCCAGACCCTAGGACCAAGCCTGAGAGCACTTGGGCCTCTTGGGCCTGAAGACAAAAGCAATCTGGCCACTCCAATATAAAATCAAAAGAGAGAACCAGAAGCTTAGAGGAAAGAGCTTTTCATGCCCAAAAAGTAAACCACAAAGACACATAAAGTTCACAAAAAGAAGCAGACCTAAACTTGAAGACTTGAGTCTCACACAAGAATCAGAGAAAAGAGACTCTCCATGGCACATCATAGTAAAAACACTACACGTACAAAACAAAGAGACAATTCTGAAAGCTGCAAAAGAGAAACAACAAGTCACATATAAAGGAAAACCCATTAGGATCACAGCTGACTTTTCAATGCAAACTATGAAAGCCAGAAGAGCCTGGACCAAAGTATTCCCAGTGTTAAATGACCACAGATGCCAACCCAGATTACTATATCCAGCCAAAATGTCTATTATAGTTGAAGGGGAAAGAAAAATATTCCATGACATAAATAGGCTGAAGGAATTCATGTCCAGAAAACCAGCCCTTCAGAGAGTTCAGGAAGCAATACAAAGAGCTGAAGAAATGAATGACCATACCCAGGGGTTGAGGAAAGAAATTCAATGAAGGTATAACTGTGGAAAAGTACAGCCATATTACAAATGTAAACAGCAATAAAAATGATAGGATTCAATACTCATCTTTCATTAATAACTTTAAATGTTAATGGACTGAACTCCCCAGTCAAAAGATACAGACTAGGTGAATGGATTAAGAAACAAAACTCATCTTTTTGTTGTCTGCAAGAAACTCATCTCACTTTCAAGGACAGACACTATCTTAAAGTGAAAGGATGGAAAAAAAATATACCAAGCAAATGGTACTAAGAAAAAAGCAGGCATAGCAATTCTAATATCTGACAAAATAGACTTTAAACTAAAACTAATCAGAAGAGGTAAAGAGGGCCACTTCATTCTGATCAAAGGAACAATGAATCAAGAAGATATTACAATCATGAATATATATTCACCAAACTCCGGTACAGCCAACTTCATAAAAACAATACTACAGGATTCTAAGACCCAGATTAATCCAAACTCATTAATAGTAGGGGACTTCAATACCCCACTGTCTCCATTAGATAGGTCAACAGGGCAGAGACTTAACAGAGAGACATCTGAATTAAACAATACCATATATCAAATGGACTTAACAGACATCTACCCAGTATGCCACCCAAGCACCAAAGGACATACTTTCTACTCAGCATGCCATGGAAGCTTCTCCAAAATCGACCGTATACTGGGGAACAAAACAAAGCTCAACAAATACAAAAAATTGAAATAATTCCATTCATTCCATCAGACCACAATGCAATAAAGCTTACAATCAACACCCAAAGAAGCCCTAATCACCATATGAACACATGGAGATTAAACAACACACTCCTGAATAATGAATGGGTCAAAAGAGAAATGAAGAAAAAAATAAAAGTATTCCTGGAACTAAGTGAAAAGGACAGTACAATACAACAAAACCTCTCGGACACGCTGAAAGCGGTCCTTAGGGGGAAGTTTATAGCTATAAGTGCCTACATCAAAAAATCGGAAAGAGCACAAATAAATGACTTAACGTTGCAACTCAAGACACTTGAAAAGCAACAGCAAACGAAACCCAAACCCAACAGACAAGAAGAAATAACAAAAATCAGGGCTGAAATTAATGAAATTGAAACAAAGAAAACAATACAAAGAATCAACGAATCCAAGAGCTGGTTCTTTGAAAAGATAAACGAGATTGACAGACCGCGCTAGCCCAGTTAAACAAAAGAAAGAAAGAGCACCTCCAAACCAACAAAATCAGAGATGAAAGGGGAAACATCACAACAGACACCAAAAAGACACAGAACATTATAAGGGAATACTTTAGTAGCATATAGCTACGAAATTTGAAAGCCTAAAAGAAAGGGACGGATATCTAAAGGCATGGGAACCACCAAAACTAAACCAAGAAGAGATTAACAGCTTAAACAGCCCACAACACAAAAAGAAATTGAAACAGTAATACAAAACCTCCTGACTGAAAAAAGCCCAGGACCAGATGGATTTACAGAAGAATTCTATCGGACATTTAAAGAAGATTTACATCCAATATTACTTAATTTATTCACAAAGATAGAAATGGAGGGAGGACTTCCAAATTCTTTCTCTGAAACCAGCATCACTCTAATACCAAAGCCAGGTAAAGATACAGCCAAAAAAGAAAACTATAGACCCATATCCTTAATAGCATAGATGAAAAAATTCTCAACAAGATACTTGCAAACTGCATATAGACACACATCAAAAAGATCATCCACCATGATCAAGTTGGCTTTATCCCAGAGATGCAGGGATGGTTCAATATTTTTAAGTCAATAAATGTCATGAATCATATAAATGGGCTCAAAGACAAGAACTACATGTTCATCTCAATAGATGCAGAGAAGGCCTTTGACAAAATTCAACATGCATTTAGGTTCAACGTCCTAGAGAGAATTGGACTGGAGGGAACATACCTCCACACAATTAAAGCCATATATAACAAACCCACAGCCAACATCATTCTAAATGGAGAAAAACTGGAAGCATTCCCATTGAAATTAGGAACCAGACAAGGCTGTCCACTATCTCCACTTCTCTTTAACATAGTGCTTGAAACTCTTGCAAGAGCAATAAGACAAGA
>NW_008351881.1:7117586-7118529 GCF_000622305.1 Nannospalax galili | reverse complement strand
ATAGACCCATAGACCAATGGAACAAAATTGAAGACCCAAATATGAGTAATTGCAATTTTAGCCACCTGATATTTGACAAAGGGGCCAAGAACATTAACTGGAGGAAAGACAGCATGTTTAGCAAATGGTGCTGGCAAAACTGGATCTCCACTTGTAGAAGAATGGGACTAAACCCCTATCTTTCACCCTGCACAAAAGTCGGTTCCAGGTGGCTCAAAGACCTCAATGTAAAATCTGAAACTCTGAAACTCTTGGAGGAAAACGTTGGGAAAAACCTACAAGATATAGGTGTAGGAAAGGACTTTCTAAACTGGACACCAATAGCCCAGGAAACAAGGGCAAGAATTAACAAGTGGGACCTCATTAAACTAAAAAGCTTCTGTACGTCAAAGGAGACAACCAAGGAAACAAACAGAAAACCCACAGAATGGGAGAAAATCTTCACCAGCGATACATCTGATAGAGGTTTAATTACCAGAATATATAACGAACTTAAAAAAACAGAGAACCAAGACAAGAAGCAACCCAATTGAAAGATGGGCTAAGGAGCTGAACAGAAAGTTTTCTAAAGAAGTAAAGATGGCTATGAAACATCTTAAAAGATGTTCAACATAACTAATAATCCGGGAAATGCAAATTAAACCACTTTAAGATTTCATTTTACCCCAGTCAGACTGGCTAAGATCAAGAGAACAAATGTACCAAATGTTGGAGAGGATGTGGGGAAAGGGGAACACTCATCCACTGCTGGTGGGGCTCCAAACTCGTTCAACCCCTAGGAAAGCAGTGTGGAGAACTCTTAAAAAACTACAAATGAACCTAACATTTGACCCAGTTATACCATTCCTTGGCATATACCCAAAGAATTCATCCAATTGCAGAGTCACTTGTACATCCATGTTTGTTGCTGCTCTTTTCACAAAAGCTAAGAGATGGAACCATC
>NW_008351881.1:7112148-7117543 GCF_000622305.1 Nannospalax galili | reverse complement strand
ACGATGGAGTTTTACTCAGCAGTAAAGAAAGATGAAATCATGAAATTTGAGGTAAATGGATGGAACTAGAAACTGTTATACTAAGTGAAGTAACACAGACTCAGCAAAACAAGTGACATATGTTCTCTCTCATATGTGGATCCTAGAACCAAATCCTGATAAGTGAGTATGCATCCATACATAAGTACAGGAACCAGGATAATGGAAAAGAAACAGGGAGGTAAAGGAAAAGAAAGAACCTGAAAGAGAAGAACAGCAGGAAACAGGTGTTAATAAGGGAGATATGGATAAAAATTGGGTTAGTTCAAGAGAAGGGGGAGGGAAGAGTATACAAGGACCCTAAGGGATAAGGGGAAAGAAGGAGCTGAAGAGAGGTAGGACCGTAGGAGAAGGGTATTATTAAGGGAGAAAGTGGGGAAATGGGAGCACCTTAAGTGGGAAAACCATGATGGAGGGGTGAGACAATGTGAGAGATAAATAATGCCTAGCTAGTTCTGAAAACCAGAGGGAACCATATTATTCCTACAACCTACTGACAAACTATACATAGCAGATCAAGAAATATATATCTAGGTAAGGTTATCTGAGGACAATTAGTCTTTGCCCAAGATATTTTACATGACACACAGTTAATTAATAGCACCAGACTGGTGGAACTAACCTTCTTGGATATTTAACAGCCCTACTTTGAGGCCTATATTAATCTGGTCTGATGGACATAAAGGACAGTTTGTGCTCCTTGTCCTCCAAGTTCGACTAAGTTCCAAGGAACTATGGAACATTTCCCAAAATCTCTGGTATCTGTGGTGAGTCTCCTGTCCTCTTGATCAAGGAGGCCATGGAGACCCCACCAGATGGATTTGAACCAGAGTCCAGTCTGCAAAGAGGAGGCTCAACACAGAGGAAATGTTTTCTCCATGCTTCCAAGTGAAGCCAGCCATGGTCGAGCAGGATGACAGAGTATATACTCTGTCCAGTGTGGGAGGGTGTCATTTGAGTTGGGGGTATAAAGATGAATAAGATTGTTTGGGATGTTCTGTATGAAATACACAGAAAAGTCATTAAATAAAAATAAGCTATATCTGAGAAAGAAGCATAAAAATTTGTTTCATGTTAATTAGTAGATATGAAAAACATTACCATTGAAATCTAGAGTTCATATGCATAGCTAAAGGCTACATAACAAGCAACAATGCCAGATAGCAGGCACCTTCTTTTGAGTTGTTGGCCAGTGAGACCAAAGGGTCTCCCAGATAGTAACCCAGCATAGAACTGGGAAAATGAACAGCAGACCCCAATCTTATCTAAAGGAATATTGACAACTGATTGCTGCTAGATGAGGAACAGCTGACCCTCCTAAAAGAAAGACCTCTAGATAGGCTGACTAGATTCACCAGAAGGGCAAGTAGTGGGGATTGGCTGGGGGTGCCAACAACACAGCAGACAGTAGCAGGGACATCAGAGTATAAGGGCTCTAGTGGGGGAGGGAGGCTATGGGAGGGTGCCATCTGGGAAGTGGGTGTATAATTGAATAAGATGGTTTGGAATGTTCTGTGTGACACACACACACACATACACACACACACAAATCAACAAATTTTAAGAAATATACTATATTTAAGGAGGATGCATGGATGTTAGTTTACATCACCCTAATTAGTAGAGGTGATAAACATTACCACTGAAATCTACCTGATGACTTTATAGACATACACAGGTGCCGAGGTTCCAAGTGCACCCAATTATGACTAGTAATAATCAGATACATACAGATTAGAGATGCATGTGCCAACATCTCAGTGTTAGCAAAAGCAATGAGTCTTTCTGCAAGGAACAATATATTCTAAAATGAAATGGAGATCTTTTTTAAAGGTTAAAAACTCGTTCAACTTTATGTCTTTTAGGGCTTATACTGAGCTCAATATTTTATAACTGTGTTAATTCAACTGTGAACCTAGAATCTTGCATGCACTTGTGAAAGAGATGTACTCTTGCTCTGGAGTGTGTTACTGAATGTGATAAAGCTGTAGTTATTAAAAATTAAAAAAAGTCTCACTCTTAAGACAGAATTTCCATTTTCCAGCAGCCATCAGTTGCCAATGGTTCCTCAGGTTCAGTTGTAGTTTCTTACCTACTTCCCCATGTCTATGCTGAGATTTTGTCTGGCTTGAGTTTATGTGTGATTTGTGCATGCTTGCTCTGAGTTCATGTGAGTAACTGGTCAGCTGTCTGGAAAATGTTTTCTTGTGGCCATCCACATCCATCTGGCTCTTACAATCTTTCTGCCCCCTCTTCCACAATGAGCCTTGGGAGGCAGACATTTGATATAGGCATCCTTTTCAGGGATAAGGATCTGCAGCCTCTTACTCTCTGCATGTTGGCCAGTTGTGGTTCTCTGTGTTAACCAACATCTGCTGTATAAGGGTTCTCCTCTGCTGAGAATTGAGAGATGCATTAATTGATGGGTATAACAATAAATCATTAGAAATCAGTTTAATACTACATCTATTTAGCAGAATAGTTGTATTAGACTTTCTCCCATGGCCTTTGACCTGTCTAGGCTCAGATTCCTAGGCTTGATAGCAGTGTCAGGTATGGGATTCATCCTATGAAGTGGACCTTAAATCCAATTAGAAAGTAGTTGGTTACTCCCCAAATTTTCATGCACCTATTGCACCAATGGATACATTTGCCAAGTCATTTGTAGTTCACAGGATTCATGCTGGGTATGGCTCAAGATAAATTCTCTCATACGGTTGCAAACTAGACATAGAGTAGAGGCTTCAAAGTCAGCAGCTAGAAGTCCATCAACTGATAAATGGTAATGAAGGTGTGGTACACATACACAACAGAGTATTACACAACTCTTAACACACGGAAATCATTAAATTCTCAAGTAAGTGAAAGGAATTTCAAGCAATCATCCTGAGTGAGGTATTCCAGACACAGGAAAAAGAATGTCGCGTGTTTGCTTCATAGCCGGAGCTGGCTTTGAAACCCTGGAGCTGCACATTTCAATTTGGAAGTCCAGAGAGATCAAGAAACTACTACATGGCCATGAGCGAATGGACGGTGTTTCCTGGGAGGAGAGGTAGAATGCAGTGATATAAAGGGGGAGAGGGACATCACAGAGTAGGGAGGGTTAAAGAGGGTGTGGGACAGGAGGGTAGGGAAAAGGGGAGAGTGTTCGGAGGGATAACGGTCAAGGTCTTCAGAAAAAGCCATATGGAAACCTACTACTATCGAAGCTAATTGAAGTATATACATATGCATTATAAAAAGAGATTAAAAGGTGCTACCTTATAACAGGAGGCCATACTAGATATCTACTTGCCCCTACTAGATGCCCTAGGCTTGCAAAGTGAAAGCTATGTGCCAGGAATGGACTTCCTCTTTTGCAGCTGTGGACCAGGCGGTCCCATAGATCCTCAAACAATACTGGCCATTACCCCTGCTCTTGGTTGCCCACCAGAATTTCATGGTAAGACCTATTGCTGAAGATACTATATACATGAACTACGTAAAAAAAAGAGCACAATGATTTTGAGTGGATGAAGGATGTAGTTGAGGATGCTTGTCAGCTTAATTGCCATTTTAATGAGATCAATTCCAATTAGCCAGCAATACTAAGCTTTGCTTGTTTCTCCAATCTTTGTGCATTCAGGGGAAGCAGGACACTCTATTGGATTGTGATTTTGAGTTAGCAGTAGCTAGAGCAAGTCTAAAGAAAAAATACTATTTAGGCAAACATGGAGAGTCAGAGTGAAATATGTTTTTGAAAATATTGGCTAGGGCTGGAGAGATGGCTCAGTGGTTAAGAGCACTGGCTGCTCTTTCACAGGATCCAGGTTTAATTCCCAGCACCCACATGGCAGTTAACAATCATTCCTAACTCCAGTTCTAGGGGATCCAATGTCCTATTCTGACCTCTTGGGGCATTGCATGACCTGGGTGCACTTACATACATGCAAGCAATATACTCATACACACAAAAATAAAAACAAAGAATATATTGGCTATTATAAGCTGGGAATCTCCATTCAGAATCAGCCTTCTCAACACATAGACATCATTTATATTTCTGTAGGGATACTAAAAAAACCCACGAAATATTGCCTCATATGTCTTACCAGAATAGCTTCAAATACTGTGAGGATTTCTTCTTAGAACAAAGAGTACTGTGAAAAAAAAGATGTGTAGGGCACTTTCCTGAAGGTGCCAGTAAAAAAGCTTCCTCTGATAAGTTTGAAACTGTGAACACGGAAGCAATCCTTTTATTCTTACAAGGTCTGGGTTATAGCCTCAGATCACATTTCAGATGCTATGATCTTTTTTTCTATTATGAAGGAAGAATGACATTTTTCAGCAAATAGCTATCTCACAAGTTAATGAATGTAATTTTTTATTTTTGATGTTCTAATAAATTATGCTAAGAACACAGTAAAACAACTAGTCAGACTCATAAACCTATTTTACTGTGGACTAAGTGTCAGTTTTCTAAATCATAATTTTAGTGACTATTGTTTTTCTACTTTTATATTGTATTCTTTTTTTCTCCAAATTCTTACTACTATTAATTAATCCAAGTTTCATAGCTCAAGTTATGTTCTGCTGTTAACAAGGGATCCCACCTACCCACATCTGTTCCCCTTTCCCTGTTATGGACTTATTATTCGATAATAGATATGTCCAAATTTCTCTTGGTTCTCCCACAATTTAAACTATTCTAAATAAGTCTGATACTTTTTGTATTAATCTGTTGATACCATTGATGAATAACAGTGAACTTTACTTTGCTATACATGTTTTCATTTTATATTTATGATTCATATAGTCGGGTCTGATTTGCATGATGATGTTGACATCCATGTACAAGTGAGTGCTACTTTGGAACATGTCTGTTTGACATTGTCAATGTTAGCAAAGCAGTCAAACTTTTCTAACTCATTTCCACTTAGAAATAGATGATTACATACTCTCTGGTTTGATATGGAGGAGTCAGCATAATTGAGAATTATCCTTTTTCAAAATATTCAGCCACGGCCTTGTATAGAAATATTAATGTGCCACTTAATATACCTGCGTTATATTTGCCACATATAATGTTGTTATTTTTTGATAAATATTTCTGCTTCAGAGCTGAAATGGCCTTTTTCTTTCATGACTAGGGCCAAACTTAGCAGACATCTAAAAACTTGACTGCAAAACTTTGTCACGGACTTTTCTAATGTTAATGCCACTGGATTCTGCTGACAGTGGCTGCAGCTTTCCAGAATTATGCAATTAAGAAAATGAAAAAATAAATTTGCTCCACTGTGCATTTTAAAAGTTCTCCAGACGTCTCAGATGGGGAGGCAAAGTAAAATAATACGCTTATTTTCCTTCCTTGCACTTA
>NW_008351881.1:7077368-7112032 GCF_000622305.1 Nannospalax galili | reverse complement strand
CGTTCCTTGCACTTAGTGGGTATTACTTTCCTTCCTTGCACTTAGTGGGTATTATTTTCCTTCCTTGCATTTAGTGGGTATTATTTTCCTTCCTTGCACTTAGTGGGTATTACTTTCCTTCCTTGCACTTAGTGGGTATTACTTTCCTCCCTTGCACTTAGTGGGTATTATTTTCCTTCCTTGCACTTAGTGGGTATTATTTTCCTTCCTTGCACTTAGTGGATATTTTTCTTTGCCAGTCTCTTACCTTGACTAGCATGCCTGAACTTTCTTAACTCCAAAATCTTAATCTCCAAACTGCTTGCTTGTGCTCAGGATTCCTCGTTTTGGTGCTTTTAAAAGTATTTCTCTGAACTTGTTTTACCTTCTCTCACCTGAAGTGTTCTTCCTGCTGTCTGGTTTTCTTCAGGTTCAGGCGCTCAGTGTCCCTTCTGCCTCTTTCTGCAATGCTCCTGTGCTGTTTTTATGCGTCCTGGTGTTTTTATGTGTAGTAGCAGTGTCAGTCTTGAGGGCATTTAGAAAGCTGAGTCTAAACTTAGAGTGATGGAGCCAATCTACTGTTTCTCTCATGTAAGGCTCCTCAGGACCCAGGGAGGCTTGTGTTACTCAGAGCCGCTCAGATTCTTTGGGACCTTGTTTAACCTCAGGTCATTTATTACACATGTGTTTAAGCGAAAAGCCACAGAGAAGCACACAGGAGCGGCTGCAGTGGAAGGGTGTGGACTTTGATCGTAGATGGTATCTTAGCAAGGAGTATCTTTTTTTATTCTTTTGCATTATTTCCTCTCTCAATGTTCTTGGTACCAAATGTGGATTTTAGGCTGGACTGTGATAAGTGTACCTCACATCTCTTCTTTGAGTCAGGACTCTGTAACGGTGGAAAGGGAGTGTGCCATTTCTAATTTCAAGACAGGATAACTTTTCATCACTGATGTAAAGCCGAACCTTCACCACCTATCATTCAGTGAACACATACTGGGTATCCATTGTGCCCGATGCTGTCACAGGTCCGAGGTGAAGATATTTAAGACATTGCTCTTGTTTTTAAGCATTTATTTGAAAAAAATGGATTGCAACGAACACAGTGTATTTCCAAATGGGTGAGCAAATTTTCTTGGGATGATACATTTCTGACCATATATTTTGCTGCAAGTTTCTACTTACAGGTTCATCTAAGAGCTATCTTGTGCAACCTCCAGTTTGGGGAAGATGATTTATGATCTTTTAAATCCACTATTTCATGACTCAGTGAAAGCTAGACAGATTCAAGGGTTTGGGCCTTGGGCCCATGGGGTCTAAAGCTTGTTAGAGAATGTCCTAAGTCCTGTTCACGCTTCTGGCCATCTATCACCAGCCTCATGCTGACACTGGCCGGAAGGCAAACCCCAACTTGATTGGCATTATCTTCAGGATTTGAGGTCACAAAGGTGGTGACCTGTCATTTTAGAGGACTCTGGGGGCTGGAAGTGCCGCTTTCCTGGAACGACAGCTACAACACTGATTTTGGACCGCTGATCACTGAGGATGAGTCTTTGCCCAGCACATGGCAGCCCTCTTCTCTGGACACTGGTTTCTCCTCTGAGTAAGAACCTGTCATGGAGAATCCTTTAGAACTGAGCTGAGATTTTACAAACATGTCGACCCAAGGGTTGAGTTTACTTTGTGTGTTTTAGAACAAAGCAGCATCGTGAAGAACGGAGTGCTAAGTGAGCTGTTCAAACTGGAGCCACCTCTTTGCATAGGGCGGGACCATCATTTGCTCCTTCATCCCAAAGATGACTTCTGAGCAGGTACACTCACTTTATCCCCATGGTAACAGTGATCGAGTCTGCAGAAACAGCAGCAACAAGAAAACAAAACAAACAAACAAAAGCCACAAAACTCTTTAAAAAAAGAACAAAATCCTCAGTTCGGGCTCTGCTGGTTAGCTCTCCATTCCTGTTTTAATGAAGCCCAGTGCCTAGCAGAGGTGAGGGACAGATCTTCAAGGAACAGTCTGATCCCGTAGGAACATTTAAGCTCCAGGGAAACAGTAAATAAAGTATTTGACCATTATTTTGGTCTGTAGAGATGTGCTTTGACTTGCCTGTCCTTATTTTTTTTCTCTACTACAGATTACTTGCGTATGCTTGGGCAAGACTTGAGTCTCATATTAAAAATGAAACATTTATATTCACATCTTTCCACGGTGACCCTAAAATTCTGCATTTTTGAGGTGGATGAAGTCTATACTTTGAGAAAAACAAAAAAATTGACATATAAGGAAGCATTCAAAATTATACTAAGTAGGACTTGGAGAGATGGCTCAGCAGTTAAGGCACTGGCTATTCTTACAGAAGACCAGGGCTTGGTTCCCACACCCACATGGTGCTTACAACCATCCTTAACTCCAGTTCCAGGGGATCTAAAGCCCTCTTCTGGCTTGCATGGATATACTTACATGCAGGCAAAACACTCATACACATAAAATAGAAATTAATTAATTAATTAAAAATTATACCGAGAATGCTTTTCGGTTCTCTGACTAGGAAACCTTTCCCTGAGGGCTTCGCGGGGCTATTCTTTAGCTATGGCTCCTGTAGGTTTTACATTCATCAGGTCCCTGTTTCTCTATATCACTACTTTTATAAACTCACTTGTCTTTATCATTTGGGAAGTCCTTCCTGTTTTTTTTTTTTTTTTTTTTTTTAGCGAATTGACCTTGCCCTAAGATTCATCTCAATCACCTCAGCAACATATGCAGCTGAATCACCAGAAAGGGCAGGTGACCCTAGGTTTTGATCTGTGAAAACAGCAATGCCTCATGACTTACCTTGGCATCTCCTGAACGCTCTTCTAGTTTTCCATAGGCAAGCTCCAGATGTTGTATGGGATAGTTGAGTATGGCTACTGGAACTCCATGGGACTCGTTGACTTCAAATCCTTCAAGTAGACGTGTTTGAGGTCTCCCCACCAATGTTGGCTATAGGCCCATTGCTTTGTATAATTAGGTCCACCCAAAGATGTAGATGATATGTAGATATTTCTGCAAACACACACACACACACACACACACACATACACACACACACACACACACACACACACAGCATACCAAGTACTAAGTCAGCAATAAGGAGTAAAAGTTGAAAGAAACTTTTTTCTAACTGCCTTATAATTTGAAAGGCAGATTCTTTCGCAGACACATTTTGCTAGTATGTAATGCCCTTATGTAGATTTCTGTGAGCTCTTTTTATTCATCTCTTTGCATCCACAGCCATTTCCTTAGGTATACAGTGATCCAGCCGAAGATTAAAACTGCTGCATCTGAAAGGGACCCTTTTTGTCTTAGACAGGGCCCATCTACCACTTTGGTTCCTGGCCGGTGGTAAAGATAAAAAGAGTGCATGGTAATGTCTCCATTAATTCAATAGGAGTAAATGCTTTTAGCAGTTGCAGTTCAACAAGTAATTTGTCCAGTGCATCTCTGGAAGAAAAGTGGGGTGCTGTGCATTTTCCCGCCTCATTTATTTCATCTGGCCTCTCCTGGATAGTGAACAAGTAGGTTGACATTTCACCTTTTAGCCCCTTTGGTCACTAATGACGACGTTTGGATTCGGGGAGATGGCTGTAGACCCATCCAGCAGTCTGCTGTCTATGAAGCAGCATAAGGAAATGTCAGGTTGTTGGGAAGGCACTTTCCATAGTTTCCTGAGCTTTTCTTTATCTACCTCGCCTTTCACGTGACAAAAACAGCACAGCGAGATGAGCAGCCTTGGAGCTATGGGGTTCTCCATCTGGGTTATGAGTCCTCGTTTACTATTACGGGAAAGCTTGAAAAGCCCCTGTACTGCCCTTAGTGTTAGTTTCTTGACTGGTTGTGGAGATTAAATGGGAAGATGACAGAGCTAAGATCTATCTGTGCCTCTTGCTTAGATGTTTTAACTCAGTGAATTTTTTCTCAACCCTGTGGGTCTCATGGACCTCGTGTAATTAAACTGAACTTGAACTAGCCAAGGATGGCCATGAACTCCTGATTCTCCTGTCTTCATCTCCCAAATGCTGGATTACAGGTGTGTGCTACCATACCTGGCTTTATTTGGTGCTGCAGATCAAACCCAAGGCTTCATACATGTGAGACAAGCACTCTACCAACTGAGATCTTCAGCCCTAGCTCTGGGGTTACTTATCCCCATTGTATGGATGAGGAAACCAGGACACAGATAATGAAGTTACACAGAATCCTGGAGGTACATGTGAAAGAATCAGGATCTGATTTCTTCATGTCCAACTTTGGAGGCTGGAACTTTGTCACTACATTTTGTGTCTATTCAAGGCACAAAACAAACTTTAAGTCCAGGTACAGACTCTTCACTAACTCCAAGAAAGTGACCAAAGGGGTTCATCATCAAACTTCCCTCATCTTTTTACTCCTGACTACCTATCTGACCTTTTGGGATCTTTCTCTTCTGTATCTGTTGAAATAAATGAGATGCTTCCGAAAGGAGGGTAGGCAACGTGAGCTGCTGTTTGTACTGTGGCTGCTTAGGTGACATCTGCTTCCAACACTGTCTTGTCCTGTTCTCCACTCAGAATGTCAATGGCCAGCAGCTTGGGCAGTCTAGCTCCCTAGAGGCCTTTCTGTTCCCAACTTCGTTTCTAGCTCTGAGACTTGTCCTTAGCTCCATTCTTCCTGTGCTAAAGCCCTACCTACTTCGTAGCTTATATCACTGCAGGATGCATACCCGACTCCCAAACTGGACACCCTCAAGTTATGGTGAAAGAACTTTTATACCACTTCCAGGCAGCTACTCAAACTCATGAGCACCTTTTACAAACAGCACAATAAAGCACACAAGCTCTGAAGGCAGAGGTGGGGTCGGATGTTTCCTATTGCTTCTGAGCCCTGAGCCAAACTATTGAAGTTCTCTGACTGGCAGTTTTCTTATTTGGGAAAGAGGGATGATGCAAACAGTGGGTCAAAGCACTGCTTTGGCCAGAGACAGGCACTGGGCTAGATTTGTAACTTAGGAATCTGGAATCTTTAAGACGATAACAAATGAGCTGAGGTCTTGCAACTAGCGAGTGCTTGAGCTGGAATTTATTATTTTGAGATGTGTCCCTATGTAGCCAAGGGTGACCTTAAACTTTTGATCTTTCTGCCTTAACCTCCCAAGTGCTGAAATTACAGGCGTGTGCCACCACACCTGGCTTGGGACTGAAATGTAAACCTACATCTATTCTGATCACAGAGTTATGTTCCATTACTGCATATCAGTTGCCCACCTAATGTCATGTATAAGAGCAACTTCTTAAGATACTGGTAGAGTTCAAATGAAATAATGATGTAGCACGCAGCCAAGTGTATTTTCTTAGGAAATATTAGTTGTATTTCATCTGCCCCCTTTCCCAGAGGCCCTGCAGTAATAGGGTGGGAAAATCAGGTTGGCAGGCAAGATACGGCAGCTATTTTTGGCTAAGAGCACAGGGCTGCTGAAGAGGAGAGCTGGAGTGATTCTGCATCTCAAATCAAACTAGCCTGGCAGCTTTCAACTCTGTCTATACATAGGGCTTCTGGCCTTGGTGGTTATGCCTTTATTTAGACTCTCATGTCCCTTTCTGAACCTTGTAACTTGAGAAAGAGTGAACAAGTGAAGGAAAAATGCAAAAGATTAATGGATTAAAATATATTTGCAAAAAAAATTCCTGTAGGAATTGGAACCACTTAGACTGGTGCAGAGGAGACTGGGGAATGTAACTTTTGGCTGTGTCAGATATTAGATTACTGGTTGTAGCCATGCACTTTTCTCTAAAGGGGAAAAATTGGACATGTCAACATTCAAGTCCTCTCAAAATCTAAAATTTCACATGACTAGGAAAATGAAGAATGAAGACTTTGAATTAGATTAGAACTTTCAGAATCATAAGGACTTAAGATCAGCAAATCTTGACATTTGCTGTGGTGCCTTGTGATGCCTTGATATCATTATGGATCTTTCCTTCTGCATGTGACTGAATCCATATTCTGTGTCCCAAAGCAGCACTCTCTGAGCTTTCCATTGATGGGAAAAAATTGCAATACATTTTCATAATAAGATGTACATCTTTAAATTTTTAAATTCATATTTTCTATTCAGTGAATTATAGTCATATTTACACCTTAGCATAATTCAATGAAACTGGCTTGTCCAGATGAGTAAGCGCATATTTTAACTGAACTCTAGAAGAAAAAGAATAAAGTATTACTTCTTTAAGATTGAGGTGTATGTATAATGTGATGAAGTTACATGGGTAACAGGGTCATGAGGGCAGGGGTGGTACTCAGTGGTAGACGGCCGAACAGCAGTAACTCTCTCTCAGTTTCTCAGTCCTGTAGAATGATGGGCCAAGTGCTGACAAAGGTCGAGGCCCAAATGTTAAGAAGGCATGAGCATGTTCCTGAGCACTGTACTAACTAACAGCAGCACTGGCTGCTGTACTAAAGACACCATGTAAATGATGTACATATTTAATAATTTTATATACACATAGACAGTCATCTCTCACCTCCCTAGGGGACTTTGCTCCAGGACCCTTGTGATTGCCAACATCTGTGACTTCTTGAGTTTCTTTCAGAACATGGTGCTGTATTTGCATATTATCTGTGGACACCCCCCCCCATGTACTTCAAATCATCTCCAGGCTACTGTGAAGATTTACCACACTGTGAATACTAGGTAAATGGTCATGTTTAGGAATAATGACAGGAAATAGAGTGTTTGTTCAGAGAAGACACAGTTGCTTTTCAAGGATTCTTGATTTTCTCTTGGTTGAGCATGTGGAAAGTCAGCTTTATACACAGTTGTTAAAATGCAAGGGAAGTATATACAATCCTTTTATGTAGTCTAAAGTAAATGTCCTCGGTCACTGAATAGCTACTTAGTCTTGTGACTCCACCATCTACTGAGACATCATCATCATCAGGAAGCCCCCGCTCTTCTTGAAAGCGACTTACTTTATGTGGGTATTGTGACAACGTGCTTGCAACTGACTCAGTGGAAGATGGGAGATGTTCTATTTCCTTGAGAAAGAACAAACAAAAACAATTTGATTAATGGCTAGCATGCTTTCATACACAAACTTAGAACCACGTATATGAGAAGTTACCAGGGTTCCTGAGAAATTTGCTTGTTTAACAGTTCTATGTACATGAAAATCCTGTAATACTGGAATTAGGAGATGGTAAGATTTGGCTTTCCAGCAGATTTAAAAATGGTGAGTTTTGGCTGTAGTCCCAGCACTTGGGAAGCAGAGGCAGGAGGATCTCTGTGAGTTCAAGGCCATCCTGGTCTACATAGTGAGTTCCGGGACAGCTGGAGTTACAGGGAGACCCTGTCTCAAAAAAAAAAAAAAAAAAAAAAAATTGGCGAGTTTCAATCTGCTGCCCTTCCTTCCTTGCTTTGTCTGCATGCTTGTGGCGTGGGCCACTCTCTACACTGCTTAAACTCTAGGCTGGCTGAGCAAAAGTGAGCCTAGTCCAGCCTATGACCACTTAGATACAGCCTGTGACATGTGAACTGCTTTTATATTTTTTAATAATTGAGATTTGGTTTGGCAGAGAGAGGTACTTTCTGCATATGCAAGGTGACATGAATGTGGTCCTCAATAACCCTGTGAGGGTGGAAGGAGGGAGCTAACTCTACAAACTTGGCTTCTGACTTCCATACATGTGCCATAGCATGTATGTACCTGCACTCATAGACATACATCATATATGTATATACATATATGATGTATGTATATATATATCACAGCATATACAATAAAAATAGAAAAGCCAAAGGAATAATTTTCCCTGATACGTTAAATGACTTTTCATAGCCCAGTTTTGTTGCTGCTGCCGTTTTGTTTGTAAGCACAGCTGTAGTCCTCTGTTCCTGCAGCGTGTTTGGTTGCTTCCACCTGTAACCAGAGTGAGCTGATGACAGTCTGGTCCTTTGCAGGGAAAGTCGAGATCATAAGATGAGGAAAACCTCTTTGTTGGGATAAAGTTATGAAAAACAAGCTGTAAGTATACTTTGTTATGGAACAGAGCCAAGGAAGGGCAAGGCAGGACCAACTTTTGTTCCTCAACATCATTAGTTGTGCGAGAAGGGGAGGCGATGGTCAGATTCAGAGAAGAGAATTCTCCCCAAGCCAGGAAAGGAAAAGAAACCGAGCAGCAGAGGGAAGAAGCCCACAGGAGAGTTCCGAATGCCCCAGAGTCCTAGCTCTTCTGACGCTTCATCGCTGTCCTTTTCCCTTTTAAAATTTGCCTTCATGTGCGTGCTGAGTCTTCCCAGGTTTTATTATTATTGCATCTTACCTGCTTCAGTAGTTGTAAGAGTGCCTTTCACTACACAGGTAACCCGTCAGCTTGAATTGCGTGATTGCTAAGTGAATGGTAGGAAGGAATCTGGGCTGCTGGTCTTTGTATAATACCTTTATGGAAATGTAGAAAAATTGACGAACTTGGGCACATGCAGCCCCATAAGTGCGTGACTCGGCAGGAGAAGGGCCGTCTGGACTGCCTTCTCCTGCCTCTGGTCTGGCGCTTTTGAACGAAGAACTTGTGTGGAGGAATGCAGTGACCTTGAACGGAGACTTGCAGGGAGTTTTGTTGGTGAGACCTTGAACACAGACTTAGCAAGGGCATTGGCTAATTTTGTGAGTCTACATAATTAGCCAAGGGATCCCCAGGTAACTGGTAACATATTACTTTGGGGTATATTTGAGAGGATCTTTCTGGAAGAGACTGTCACTGAATTCAGACTACGTAAAGGAAATGTACCCTCACCAAT
Organism: Nannospalax galili; assembly: GCF_000622305.1. Taxonomy (NCBI): domain Eukaryota; kingdom Metazoa; phylum Chordata; class Mammalia; order Rodentia; family Spalacidae; genus Nannospalax; species Nannospalax galili. Next base: position 7,103,234 of record NW_008351881.1, on the reverse strand, counting down.
GTAGGCAGGCAGTATATTGTCCTTTAGGAGCAGAGAGGATATATTTTTTTTCTGTACTTGAACTTGGATAGCCTTATGTCTGAGAACACAAGCATGCCCAACTCTCAGACTTTCAGGTCTGGAATGAAATCACACCACCAGTACTGAGAGACCCCCCTGTTTGCTGATGGTAGGCCACACATTTTTAACCTCCATAAGTACATGAGCAATTTCTTGTATGGAGCTATCCCTAGTACAAATATATATTTGGAGATGTACATCTCTTTAGTCGTTTCTCAAAGAACTCTGAGTAACATAGCAACGTTCTTTTTTTATACTCACCTATACATGGCAGCTACCTAAACGCCTACATTTGCCTGAAGTAGCACAATGCAAAGTCATCGTCAGATGGCTTGCCTGCGGCATGTAAATTTCTTGGTACAAGCATGCATCGTCTAGTGCTCAGAGGCTGGTCAAGTTTTGACTTAAATGATGACCAGACACTAGATCAGAGGGAAAGGTTATATTCCATAAAAATACTTCATGCCAGATATGAGAGTGGTGTAGAAACCGGAGCCTGTATAAATACCTTGGTGTTATTCCATTTGGATACATGCCACAAAAAATAACTTCAAGTAGGTCTGAAAAAGTGTCAATAAATCATCTGTTTAGCCTGACACTGCAATGTACCAATTTATTTCTTTTATAAGCTTAAGTGCTCTTCAAAGCCAGACAGCATTAAAGCTGTAGTTTGAAGTTTGGCCTCAATAGACATAAAGGATGACCAGGAACTTGGTCAGGAGGGTGATTAGGAGATGGTGCTCAACTTCTGGTGGACTGAAACAACAGACATTTTCATGGTCTCCGTGCAGTATCCTGAGACCTAATAGGATTGTCGTCTGAAAGGCTTATATAATTGCTTCCAACATACTTTCACTTTCAAAGGATGCTTTCTACATCTTCTATTTCATCTCTTCTCTCTCTTCATCCTTATAAACTTGTTTTGTTATTATACACCCCTGTTAGTCTGACTAGTTAGTAGCCTCTTGGTGCATTACTAAGTCACCTGAGCCTGGTTAATTGGTTTATTGTAGTATTACTGGAGGATGGAAGGAAAGAGAGAAAGGAGTGAGTGGCATGGAAGGAATTTGGAATACATTAGCTTAAAGGAAAGGTTTCTTCATCAAAGGCCTTCAAAATAGGAATGACCCTCAGATTCCAGAGGTATGGAACACATGTAATATACAGCACACAGAGTTTCAACACTTCTTTGACTTCTTTTTGTAGAAAAGATAATGTTCTGGAATGCCCTGCTTTCAGACCTTCACTGGATAAAATGGTAATGCCGTACAACATGCCAAAGACAAGACTTAAGCCAGAGCCAAATCAAAGACTAGTCATAAAACTGTATTTAGAGAAGCTATCTTTCTAGCAGGTATATGGTGGTGATAGAACAATGCATTTTATAGAGAATATAGAAGTACTGATCTCTGGTGGCAAGCATCCAGTCAGAATAGAACTGGGGACATGGAGGGCATGTTTAGTTGGTCTTCAAGTGTATGTGGTCCTTCCTGGTTGGCTTCCAAGGTACAACTGAGGAGTGGGGGGATGTTTCTAAGAAGGAAGAGTGAGTGGGCTTTCAGGAGGATACTTTGCCAACAAACCACCATGGAGCAAACCTTATGGATGGCAGCTGCTTGCCAGGCAGCTTCTCAAATGTGACAACAGTTTGAAATATTTAACAATAGCTCAGAGTGAAACAGAACATGTCTCTGCGCCAAGTACTATATACTACATCCTTACATTAGCAGCTTTCCATGCTGACTCCTACTACTTCTCCTCCTCCTCCTTCATCTTCATTTTCAATTACATTTATTGGGTGGATGAGCTGACTCGGGGAGTAAAGGCACCTGCCACCCACCAAGCCTAATAACCTGCGTTTGAACTGCAGGACCCACATGATGGAAGGAGACAACTGACTCATAAAGGTTGTCCCCTGACCACAACGTACACCACGGCACACTTATGTGTGTATGCAGGCATACACATAGTAAATATTAAAAAATAAAATTTTATTCATTCATTCATTCACTCATTCATTCATTCATTCGTAGTGTGTGTGTGTGTGTGTGTGTGTGTGTGTGATGGGGGTACCATGTCACATATGTAGAGGTCAGAGGACAATGTTCAGACCTTCATTGGATAAAATGGTGATGCCATTTCAACATGTAAATGCCAGTGGTTTGGCTTAGGTTGTCAAGCTTGCTGGCAAGCACCTTTACTGACTGAACTGTATTTCCAGTCCTAGAATTCTCTTTGCTTGAATAACAGTCCAGTTGTGTGACAGTGAAGTCATGTGATTCAGTTTCCAGTGTGTATAGCCCTGAAACTTCTTTCCTGTCCATAAATCTTTTTCTCATTGAAGCCTGATAAATTTGAAAGTACAAAGGTTTAGGACAATTATATGTCCTACAAATCACAAAAAGATTAATTCCAAAGAAAGACCAAATTTGTGGCTCTATTGCAATATGGCTGAATTAGAATTACTTGTAACAGTGGAATGTTAACCTTGTTTTTCTGTGCTAAGGTCTCTATTTGAGAAGAGATAGTGTGTTTATTTTTTTGCCTCAATGATTTTTTAATGTTATGGTATTTGATCTAAACTATAGTTCCAAGCTTTAATGGTCTCTGCAAAATATTTCAATAATGGATTAGAGGTATCTTAGAAAAGAGTGAAGAAATTGTGTTATTCTTTACTTGGCTTTCAAGTTTTATAAAAGTTAAAATCACTGCTGCAGTCCAAATTTGCCTCCTCCCCTGTCTTTTATAACTTACATTGTCTTAAAAAGCTATATTTCTTCACTTTAGAGATGATTTGTTCACACTTCTATTAAGTTCCCAATTCTTTCTCTTTTTGCTCATTTAAACTTTCTCCATCATTGAAAACTCATTCAAGCCTCCATGAAGGTAATGTAAAAGAGTGAACCAAATAGAGAACTCTGGCCCTTTTATAAAATGAAATTTAGTCTCCAATTTCATCCGTACTCTAAAGTAGGATTGATAGCAATGGGTGACAATCTTTAGTACTAAAAATATTTTGCAATTTGAATTCATCTATTTTTGTCTATCAGCACTCTCCTTTGTTACTCTATCACTAGGGTATTAAAAAATAATTGAATACATGGTATGAGTTCCCCTATATATACTTAAGAATTGTGAATTAACTTTGAAAATAATATATGGCAACCTGCTACTGTAGAAGCTCTCTAAAATAGATACATATACACATGTAAAAAGAGTTTAGCCAGGAGTGGTCATGCACGCCTTTAATCCCAGCGCTCGGGAGGCAGAGGCAGGTGGATTTCTGTGAGTTCGAGGCCAGCCTGGTCTACATAGTGAGTTCCAGGACAGCTGGGTCTACAGGGAGACCCTGTCTCAAAAAGACCGAAAAAAAAAGAGTTTAGATGGAGTTACCCTCTCATGGGTCACAGGCCGTGGTGAGTTCAGTTGTCACCAGCTGTCTGCCCTGCCTGCAGGAGTACCCTTTCTTGGAAAGACGGATATAATCCATACAGAACTCAGTCCATCAGAGGAGTATAAAGCTGTGTTACTGGTAAGGCTATAGAAGTTGCATTGGACATTAGCTCCCAAGCACTGACCTTCTGGACATACCAGATATACCAGGAACATTCCTATCAAAAATATAATTTCAGCAAGGCTGAGAGCCATCTAAAGCAGATGGAGAAGATACACACATCAGCAAAGGATTTAGAAGTGACTTCTATGAAAGGGGAAGCCACCTCCATGAAGCAACCATTAGAATACAAGAAAAAGTTTAGTGATACCTCTGAAGAACTTTTGGAGTGTAGTTGCCAGCATCAAAGGCTCCCCCGTCCTATGTGATAGCCTTAGGCTATGAAAGATTACTTTTGCTAGCCAACAAAATATCCTTGCACCAGTCATGATGCCACAGTCTGGTGTCCTTGGCTTCCCGTTAAGGAATGACTCCAAGCTCCAAGTATCTTTTGGACCAGTTTGAAATTGGGGTAGTGGGGATGAAGATTTTCAGTTCAGACCATTTCTTGTGGGTTCTCCCACAGCACCTGAACTCAGTAACATTTTTTTTTTTTTTAGTTTTGCCACTCAAAGTCATGAGTTACAGTTGCAGCACGTCTGTAGCAGGGCCTTCAAACTGGAAAGAATTTAGCTGATTTTATGCATACAGACTGTGTGTCTACTTGTAGTGATTTCGTTTTCATACAGTTTCTATTCTGATTGGGAGTTACCCACCTGCCTGTGCTATTAAGTCTTTACATGGATGGGTGGCTTTACTGTCTGGCTTCTTTCTATTATGTGATCCTGAGCTTATTAATTGAACTCTCTATGCTTATCACTGATGATACCAAGGGTTCTTCAGACCCCACTGTTTTATGCTTATATGTGTAAGCACCAGTGTTAGGTTTACATGCCACTGTGGGCTCCGGTATTTGCATGTATGTGTATGTACATGTGTGCTTGGATATTTTTGTGTATTTTCCAGTATATTTATGTAAGAATCATGGTCTTGGAAAATGATGGCTTGTATGTGGTTTGCTATTTAGCTGTAAGATACATTGTTGCACATATTCATTCTTATTGACACTTATGCCAGTGAATGAAAGTGAACTGATGCTTGCAGGTTCAGTTTCTCCTTAATTAGAAATGATTTACATTGAAAAGCTATTTTCTAAAGTTGATTTCATTTGATGTTTGGTTTAAAATAAAACTGCTTCTTTAGTTTTAAAAATTATATTCTACCTCATTATGGGTATGAATGTAAATAGATAATAAAGTATAAATGGACATATGGAAATGACCCAAAATTTGCGTGAGAGTTTGATGGGAAGACATATGTAGTGCTGTGTGATTGAATGTAATTATTAGAAGTGACTAAAGTTCAGATGTTGAAGGGCACATGGATGTAAATCCATGTCTGGCCAGCTCTGTGTTAGTTCTGGTCCTGTACTTCAGCTGTTAAGTCTGAGCAGAATCTTTGTCCTCTCCCCTACAGAACGCCCAGCTCAGAGTAGCAAATATTCAGTGGAGAAACTTGGTCAGAGAAAGTGCTGAAGAATCATTATGCCTTAAGATGGAATGCTTAATGATTTCCTTCTGAATGTAACAACACAGCAGATTGTAGTTTATTGCAGCATAAAATATACTGGAATTGTAGCTCTTTACAATTGTCTAAACTAATGCCCACAGTAAACTCTTTAACTTCTTTCTTGCCAAACCTCTTCCAATTCTTTTCCATGCCCTGTATTAGGTAGCCCATCTAGTATAAGGTTAAATGGAATTGGGTAGAAAATCTTTCTAACCTTTTTCCCAAGCTAAGAGGGAAACTGTTCAACATTTTCTCATTAGTGATTCTAGCTGTGGGTTTTGTCAATGTCCTTTTCTGATGGATAAAGTTTTTTCCTTCCCAGTTTTCTGAGAGCTTGTGTCTTCAACAGGAGTTGAATTCTATCAAAGGCTTTTGGTATGTCTATTGAATGATAACCTAGTTTTTTTCCCCCATTGGTCTGTTAATATTAAGTGTTGTGTCCATTGATGCTAAGTATTAAACTAATCTTATGCTCCTAAAACAGGCTTCACTTGTATATATGAGGTAGCTAGCCTTCTTGTACACCACAGGGCTTGCTATCCTAAACTTAGCAAATTCTGTGCAGCTCCCAGAGACCGGAACATCGTCTCCTTGAATGTCATAGTTGGAATTTGATGTCGTCTTAACGTTACAGAGTCAGGAAGTCTTCCAAATAACTACGCTCTGAGTTTGTATAAGATTGATATTATTTCTTCCTAAGATGTTTTCTATAGTCCACATGATATAACCATGACCTGGAGTTTAATTCATGAGATTTAAAATAAATTTCTTTCTTTTTCTTACTAGATACATATTTTCATATATGGATATATATGAATATATATTTTCCCCGGTGTCCTCTTATGTTAGTTTTGGAATATCATTGGTGATTCTTCAGGGGAAAAAAATTAAATCTAACCTAGGTTGCCAAATTTATTGGCATAAAGATTTTTCCTGCAAACACAATGCTGGAACGTGCCAGAATAAGGCAAGCCAGTCCTTTGACCTCATGGCCAGTGCTTTATCTACTGTGCTAGCATGAGAGAAATCATGACTAATGAATTTTACAAATATTTGTCGCTTTCCTACTATGAACCAAAGACTTTGCTATGCTATGGAAATGAAAATGATTAAGATGATATCTTTGGTTTCCAGGGTCCCACAATCTAGTGAAGGAGATATATTTACAGGTAATTGATTATTTTTTAAAGATTGAAAGTGATAAGAGCTACTATATTGAATATCACAGAAGCGGAAGTGATTAATTACCACTGGAAGTTGAGAGATCAGAGAAAGGTTTATAGAGAGGGCAGAATTTACTCTGGGCCTTAAAAGAGATGAAGGAGTTTCCAAGGTAGGAAATAAAGTAGAGACAGTGGTTAGGTGAGGAGCAGAGGTAGGAAGAGGTAGGTTGTGCTCAGGGGAGAATGATGGATCTGTGCCACTGAAGGCATGTCCAGAAGAAGAGATGAAGATGTAGGTAGGGTCAGATTTAGACAGCTCTAGCTACACATGCCAGTTAGTATTTGGAAAGTCAGTGAGCTTCTGTGATAGAGATGTAGGAATTGGATAGAATTGGCAGTATTTCTCAAAAATGGATTTAGAACCAGAACAAGTTTGCTTAAAATGCAGATTCTCGAATGTAATCCTAGCTCCACTCATTGGCAGTGAAAAAATGGACATATTATATGTTCCTCGGATGATTTTTTTGTGGTGCTGGGAATTGAATTTAAGGCCTCACACATCCTACACATAAGCTCCACCCTCGGCTATTTCCCAACCAATCCTGCGGTGATTCTTGATATATGCTAAGATTTTCAAACTGGAGTAGAACTTTCTAACTACTTCCTGGAGTAGAGATTTCTAACTATTTTCTGCTCCAATTTTTCTTGAATTTACACTAACAAAAAAGTTCCCTTTTTGTCTCTTTTATTGTTTCTATTTTGCTCACTCATATAAAATTTGAGGTTAATGAAGAATTTCCATAGTTAAAAGTAATTGGAAAACAAGGGATTAGAGACTTTAGAAACTAGTGCTGTGTAAACCACTTGGAATCTGTTACAATGGTTTCCAAGGACCTCAAGAAGTGCCCGGAGGAATGGGGAAGGCAGAGGTTGTTTGAGCAGTGTTTGGAAGGTAAAGTCAACAGTACTTGTGGAAGGATTTTAGAGCATGGGGAAGCAGACACAGTCTCGAATATTCCCTGGAAGATTGCTCTTTTTGGTCCCTAGGATCTATTTGTGTATCTTTTCTGTTTTTTGCCTCTTGTCAACAAAATAATGATAGCGAAAGCACTAAATATAAACTGCGATTCCCAAGGTTACATTCAAATTGCGCATGGACAGTAAACTGACTATTGAGCAGCATTGCCATCTCCCACAAAATCGAGTACAGATTTCTTTTTAAAAATAAATGTCCAGGCTGGAGAGATGACTCAGTGGTTAAGAACACTGGGTGCTCTTGCAGGGGACCCAGATGGTGGCTAACAACCAGCTGTAGCTCCAGTTTCAGGGGATCTGACGCTCTCTTCTGACTTCTACAGGCATTGCACAACATGGGTGCACTTACATACATACAGGCAATACACTCATGCACACAAAATAAAAATAATAAATACAATATTTTAAAAGATGTAAATTATAAAAAATGTAGTATTATAGCATGTAGAGTGACTAGGTAAGGAGCCGAGGTATTCAACATTGTGTGTGTGTGTGTGTGTGTGTGTGTGTATGTGTGTGTGTGTGATGTCTGTGCCTGTGTCTATGTCTGTGTATTTATACTTGTTAGACTCTGGGTGGCCAGACTGGTAATGAAACAAAATTTTTTGTTTTTGTTCCACTCTGAAGACAGATTCGGTTCTTTATTTTTATTTTTATGAAGTAGTATTTGCCATTCCCACTGTTTTAGAAGTTTCCTCCATATGATTTATGAGAAGCTGAACTAGGATAGTTCATAACGTGTTTTCATAGAGCATGTCTTTGGATTCTCACACATCATTTTAAGAGATAATTTTCATTTCCCAGTTTATGATGTGGACACTATGGCTTGATGTAGCAATGCCTCATGTGTGACTGTCCCACTAATCTTCAGTCTAAAGGCTTCATATTGCCTACTTCAATAGAACAGGGTTACTGTTGTTTATATATTTTGATAGAAGGTACAGGTTAGCATGACATTTAGGACTCTGACTGGAAACAGTGAAAGGCCAAGGCTAAAAGGAGGATAATGAGTTCCTTGGGCAGACACACGCACCTCGACAAAATGCCAGTTTTGAGAGACTAGATGGTCAATATCAAGTCTACTGGTCAGTCTCATTCTCAGACTACCCTTAACAGATGGTCACAGAACTCTTAAGGCAAACCTTAGAGAAATGTTTCTTGGCACAGAACATAAAGAAAAGAATATTGACTTTTTGACATAAAACAAGAGAGTACAAAATAACTTCCCATTTTCAGATTGCACTCTCTCTCCTGGTATAGGCGTTCTGTAATTCACCCCTTCTCAGATTTCCCATGATAACTAGACCCATATTGGAACTATCTACCAATGGAAAGAACTATTGCATATAATACCATGACTAGACATAATGAAAACCTTTCTAAAGATGTACTGAACAAGATATTCAAGGCAGCCTGGGGTTGTTTAATAAATATAAGTGTTCTAGAGAACCTAAAGTGATCTTTAAAGATTAAATGCTACCTATATGTTTTTCCTTACATTTCCTAGCTATGTTCGAAATCTATGACTGCACAACCTAATTTATAAAGCGAACGGAGGACGTTCCATTGCTTTTGAGGGGAGTACTGGCACGGTGAAGGCGGATTTCATCTGCTTACATGTGTCTGATGGTTTCCTTCTTCACCTCATTCACTCCTTCATTTCCCGCTGCTTTGCTTGATAATTCCCCCATTCTTTCCACCATCTTCCCTTCCTGTCTCCCTCCCTACTTTCTTCCTTTCTGCACTTACTGACACTTTTCCTTTCCCTCCTAAAGTCTAGCACTATGCTCTGTGCTTTCTAGACCTGTCACAATGCTTGCTAATTGATGGACTCTTTGTTTTTGAAAAATAGTTCAAGTTTTATCATCCTCCCTAGCAAGATGGCTGGGCCAACATTGTTCAGCACGTCTCCTCCTGATGCTATTAGAGTCAGCTATTGGGAAATTTCTGGATGTTACAAAATCAAAGTGTAAATCACTTCAGCGAATGTTATCTGAGATACACTAGACTCTTGAGGGGGGAGTGGGAGAATCTATTTCCACATTTAAGAAAAAGGAAGAAAAATGGGAGCTAAGCAATGGAGATGGTGTCACAGAGCTCTGTTTCTTTTTTTTCTTCCAGTGAGTCATTTGAGCCACGAATGAAAGGGATCAAATGCATCATCGTCTAACACAGTGTCTGTCTGTACTTTTGTTCTGAATCCTAGTTCCACCACTTACAGTGTGTAACCTTGGCTGACTACTGAACACATCGGAATGATGAGATTAAAGAGTATTAAGCAAGATAATGCAAGGAAGGTCTATGGAACACTGATAGGCACAGAGTAAAGCTAAGGAGTTATGTGATTATTCCTTTCTAAATAAATAGGCAATTTCCCTTTCCTTTGGGTTCAGCTCGTCCTGATAATCCTGTCTGACACTCAGGCCAACTGTGCTGTACCCGGGCAATGCCACTTTAGATGTTCTGCATGAAACCCTCAAACTCCAAATTCTTCATGTGCTCAGCAACCCCTTAAACCCCTTTAACAGAGAGTGAAAGTTTCACTTCTCCAATGTCTAAGAGGCAACATTTCTGATTCTAGTATTAGTAAAAAAAAATTACTTAACATGGGGCAGGGGCAACTGGGATTCTGAACATGCCAGAGGGTATAGATGTTTCCTAGGAGAGAGAGAAAGAGTGAGAGAGGGAGAGGGGGAGAGAGGGAGAGAAAAGAAAGGGAAATAGAGGAGAGGGAGGAAGCAAAGACCCACCCCACTGTACCAAAACACTCTGAACTGCCTTAAAGTTTCAACAGCATCACAAATATTTTATGTATCCAATGCTTTGAATAAAAGGCAAGAAAGTAGTGGTGGCCTATGAGGTGCTTTCAGGACAGAGACACTCCTAGAACTGCACCTTTCCTCAGCGACACCTGGGAATAAGCTGGTACGCATGAATGAATATTCCATTGTTATGAGGACTTCTTCCCAAGTGGCTTGCTTCAGAATGATGGGTGACGTCAATCAGAAAAAAACCCCAGTGAATCCTAGTACTTATTGCTCCAATTAAGCAAGAAGACACGTTACAGCATGAAAGATTGGGTAACAATTCATACCTGTTGTGTCTCAGAGCTAACTGTGAGCCTAAACGTAGACTCCCCTTGCTTAAACATGAATTACTTTTATACAATAGCTCAAGGCCTTGACTATTTAATTGCACTTATATTCTTGAAGGAAATTACTTATAGGAAAATATTGAAAAAGATCTCCGGCTAAGGACCTCTTGAAAAGTAAATTTGGGTAAATTGAGTTATGAAGGAGCTATCCCAGTCAGAATAGAAGCTTTGAAGTCCTTTTCCTGTTCAAAAACAAGAACTCAGTTTGCAGATGATAAATTTCTGCTACAATGGGCTTTCCACGTCGCAGAAGCCCGGCATGTGTCAAGGCCTTCAGGTCACAGAGGGCTAAGCCGGCTGGCTGCCTCCCTCAGCCGTGCAGAAACTTCTGCTGGGGAGGAACAGAGAGTTTAAGCATCTGTGGCAGCCCAGAGCAGCTGGCTGGCTAGTTCAGAGGCTAGGCCTGGGTTCTTTCTAAGAAATGATCCTTGGACTAAGGACCTGGAAGGTTTTGCTCAGCTGACCAGGAGCTGGGATTATCCAATGACTGTAGCACAGAACATGGAATCAAATGGCCTGTGTTCAAACCTAGTTTACCAGCTCTCTAGCAGAGTAAGTTAAAGCAAGTTACTCTGTTAAGTTTCAAAGTCCTCAATTCTAGACAGGGTGAAAAGTACCTGAGAAAGATCCAGTGGGATTTAAAATGAGGACATGCAGATACCTTGTATATAAGCAAGTGAAATAGAGGCCTTCTGTAGGCAAAGTAGGCGTTAGGGGCTCTATTGCTCACAAGGCTCTTGACTGTAGCTGAGGAGATTAAACATACACCTAACTGACAGTAGTCAAAGGCAAGCAAGGTGAGGCTACAGGACAGATAGCGTGCTGTTGCACTCAGAGGGATGGTCATAATCTAGTTGAGGGAAACCTTGTAGGAGAAGGTCCTGAGGTGCACCGTGGTCTTGTTCTTTCAACAATAGGACTTAAATAACTATATTGACTAGAAAATTTTATATTGGGAAGATCCACATTGGATACTGTCAAAATTTGGACATGTCTGGAAGAGTTCAAGTTCAATGTGTGTTCTCTGATTACAGGTAACCTAGGGCTATAAAGCCAGGATCCACTTAAAATGAGAATCAAGCTTAACTTTCTGCAGAGAAAAGTTGGCCATCTGCCCAGTGATCTGTACAGTAACATACTTAGATGAACTTCCCTAGTTTGCAAAGAAAGGGAAGGCAGGGGGAGGAAGATGGAGGAAGTGGTGTTGATCTTTGTCTGTGAAAACTCTGCTTTATGGTTGTGCATCAAGAAAACTTATTCATGTTTCCGAGCAAGTCATCCTGCGCGCAGTGGGAACAGTGGGGACTGCTGTCTTACTCTTCTCTTCCCGCCTTTTAAAATGTGTTTTGTCACTCATTTATCTAACATTCAAGTAGTTGTCTGTCTGATCTTGGAACTTGGGTGCTGCTGGAGGTAAGGCAAACATTCTTCGTCCAGTCTCTCTGGCTGGGAATACTCGGCTATCACGCAAGAAATGAAGTCTCGCTAAAATGCAGTGACGCTGGCTTTCCTGTACTTTTTTATTTCTATGTGCGTTTTCAATACTGCTTGGAGCTTAGTTTGTCGACTCTTTTAATTTTATAAGCTACTATTTAATAGTTCTAGCTCTTCGTCCTATAAAAACAGCAGTCTCACTGAAAAGCATTTTTAAGTTTCAGTATAAAGAAATAATCCTTCAGGGCTGGAGAGAGATGGTACAGTGGTTAAGTGCACATACTGCTCTTGCCAAAGACCCAAGTTTGATTCCCAGGACCCATGTCAAGAGGTTAACAACTGCCTGTAACTCCAGCTCCAGGAGATCCAATGCCTCTGGCCTCTGAGGGTACCTGCACTCATGTCTACATAGCCATCCACTCTAAGACACATGTCCATATATACAATTAAAAAATAAATGTCAGCTTACTATTGTCTTTTGTTTGGTATAACTTTTTTAAATGCTGCTCCTCTGGATGGGATTCTGTAGACCCCTATAACTCTGAAGGGACGGTTCCTTAGAGTTACCTGCCTCCAGAACTGGGAAAGTGGGTGCACCAGAGTTCTGTTCATTTGCTCTGTATAAATGGCAAAAGTTCAGGCTGCCGATTTATTTCACTTTCTTTTGTGAAATGCGGGGCCATGTCCTTGAAGGAAAGGTAACTAGGAAAAGAAGCACAGAGCCTAAGCATCTTCCCTAGAATTATGTAAACTCTTGCGGTAGCAGTTTGTTTTCTGGCCTCTGATTTTTGGGATCACTGCTGGACCTATTCTTCTTTCTGCCTGTGGGGAGATACCACTCGGTATAAAGGCTTGTTATGGTTTTCAAACACTAGTAAGAGCTTGTCCAGTTTTGCAAACTGAGTTAGTTGACACGAGGCAGAAAGCTAGAATACATTTGCATGTATTGGCTCTGTGGAGTTCTTGCTACAGTGTTGGGCCACATTATCCCGTCACTGCTTCCTAACTGACAGATGCCCAATTGTCTTCTATGCTTCGGAAGCAACCGTCGTTTTATCTTGAAGAACAATTAAGTCTTCTGAAGGCTAAATGTTTCCAAGGAAGAAAAAAGCCAGAGTACAGTTTAATTTATTGAAAGTTATTTATAATTTAGTACTTACTGTCCTGAAAATGCCTGTCCCCTTGGAAATATGATTCAGACGCTCTGAACTGAAGAAACATTTTCCTTTTTCCTGTGTAAAATATGAAACAAAAGACAACTGCAAAACACTTCATTAAAAGAGTTCCTTTGTCCTTTTGACAATGAAAATCAGGGAGAGCGATGCCACTTTGGCGATGTGGGTAGTCTCTTTCTCTGCTGACCTTAGCATGACCTCACAAGAATCACCCAAAGTTATTTTATGGTTCTAGAGATTATAAAAATATCTGTTGAAAAGCAATCATTCTATGAACTGGGGGTTTTCAGATGTGCCATGTATTAAGAAATGAGGTTCTAAGGTGAAGGACATGCCCAAAGCCGGCTCTGCCCAGGCCTTGCTCTGTTCTGGCCCCTGTGCTCTTCTTCTGAGGACTCTGCATGCTAGTGACGATGTGTGCCTTGGTCCTTCAGACTTACTCTGCTGGAGTCCTCCACAAGCCGACATTGCTATAAACTGCGTGTAATTGGGCTAAGTCAGTGTGCATATCATATACATCAAATAAAATGTGTTCCCCACGGGAATATCTCTGACATTTCTTTTTCCTTTTGAGGGGGTTCAGTAATTCTAGACCATTCCTCATCTCGCAATGTTCGGAACTTCTTCAGAGTGCAGCAGCAACAAAGCAAAGTTTGACAGATCTGACGCGCTAAATAAAAAATCAGTGTTGTTTCTTTTAATAAATGTATCTTTTATCCTTGAGTTAGTTTTGTTTTTTTCCCCCTAGGGTTGCCTGAGAAAAGGCAGTCTATTTACCAGAAAAACTGCTCTAGGGATAACCCATCTTGCCAATCAGACAATTCAGTCTAGTAGTTTTTGAGAAATGAACTTCTGCTTAATGTTTCTTAGTTAAATTTAATACATGACTTCTCAATCTATTAAAATGGGACTGCCCAAATATTCATACAGGGAAGTCCATTCTCTTTTGTGTGCTGGTATAAAGTAATTTTTTACAGTTCGGTTGTCAAAAAAGTAAAACGTAATAAGCAAGCAAAGCCTTTGGTTTGAAGGATACATCCTACCAAGTAACACATGGAGAATCTTTGGGGACATTGTCTCAAAGTCTTTGGAACTCAGTCGTCCCTCTGTGAAACAGCAGGAGCTTTAAAAATAAAAAAATTAGCTATTTCACAATCTTCTGGTAAAATGGAGCCTTGGAAATATGTATTTTCAAAAACACAGTGTCTACCTTTTGTTATTCATCTCGACATGAATCATACTTGTAGAATGTTTGGCAGGATTTTGAATTTAAGTTCCCAAATGAGTATTCAACATAGATTAATTGAGATTGTTATTTCATGGAATATAAATACATCTGCTTATTAAAACATTTATTGAAGATAAACAATTATGTAATAGAAACCAGCTACAGAATATAATAATATGACTAATTAAAAAGGCAATTGATTATAAGTGACATAATTACTGAAGGTTAAAAAGTATGCAGTGGATATTACTTGTTATCCTTTGTGTAGGCTCTAATAAGCATTTTGATCATCATTTAATGTGGGATAACTCACTCTATACAAAGGAAGGGCTGCTCTTCTAGCTTGGGCCACGTGATTTTAGCAGTGCTTTAGGGAGTTGGGAAGCTTATAGCTTTACTCTTAGGATTGAGAAGAGGCATGGATAAGGAATATTAATTTTTACTGATTGTGCTTTATCAGGAAGTGGAAGGAAAAGCCAATGACTTTGATTAAACCTGCTGACGCTAACAAACAAAGAGCCGGACACACAATGAAGTCCATTGTTTCTCACCGAGAGCATTTAAGATGACATTTTGAAATTTTGTGACTTGTTCTTTCCCAAGAAATCCTCTAAGAAATAATTTTCATTATGATTGTCACCATAAGGAGGTTTAAGAGGGATTAGTATGCTTGCTTTGACTCTGGCACTAGAGTCCACGTTTCCTCCAACTTCCCAGTGGTCCCTTGCTTTCCACAGTAATGCGATATGCTCAGTGGTACTGAGGAGGGGGGAGAGAATTAAAGAGGCACCATCGGTAATTTATGACCTCAGTCTTAGGCTATGGAAATAAGGAATATGTTATAAGAGTTAGAATGGCGTACGTGGAATTAAGTCCTTTCCCAAGGGCTAAAAGGGGGCCTGCAATGGAGTCAGAGAAAGGAAGGGCAGACTACACTGCAGACAGTTCTGAGTCTTGGTACATCCGAATCAAGAAATGCTTTTCAAGCCAGACAACAATTTGAATTCTTAAGCAAAATGTTTCCTTAGTTCTTTCAAATCTAGTTGTGATCAGTGTTCTGCACAATCCCAGGGTATCTGGATCATTGCCCAGCAGAGAATTCAGTTATCTGCTCTTAAATAATATTTTCAGATCTTGTTTATCGAAAGAACACAGGAAGGCTTGGCTTCTATTCAGTGGGGAAATGGTACTGGGCTTATGCGTGCACTTGTATTCGAGAGGATATTGCTCTGTAAGAGGTAAATGGTCACAATATTTCTGCTGTTCTCGATATGGATGGAACCGTCTTAGGTTTTTGGTGGACAGAAACTTCAGGGAGTTTCAAAGATTTTTTTTCATAGATGTTAGGCTATGCTAGCATTTGTTTTATGGAGGAGGTTGCATCTGCACTGATTGTGAGGTGTGTGTGTGTGTGTGTGTGATCCCCGTGCTCATTTTTGTATGTCTCTTTGGGTCCACCCACCATGTTTTTATGATGTTAGTGTTCAGATGATCATGATTTTCACCTCCCTCGCTGCTGTTTACATATATTGAATGTGCACATACTGTGTGTGCATGTACCATATAGATAACTCTAGTAGGTCTAGACTAATTTCCTCCATGCTCAGTTAATCTCACATTTATTTTGGATCCTCTGTTGTTGAATTCTGTCTGGACTAATGGCAGAATAGTACCATAGTAGTGATGCTGGCAGTATTGAGCTCTGGACAGATTGCTTTGGCCTTCCTCCCTTATTATCATATTTTTACTTCTATTCTCTTGGCAAATATATTTAAATTTTCTAAACAAATTTATTTTCCTGTAAACATAGAAAAATCTAAAATCATCTCAGTATTGCTGTAAAAAAATACTTTAGATGAATCACTTGATTCACAAGAAGCGTTTGATTGCACTATGCTATCCATAATCACGTCCTAGACATCATAGGACTGACACTGCTATTGGGAAGAGGAAGCACCGTGTGGCATCAGACACATGGCCAAGTGTGATGAGTCAGATAAGTGTTTCTTGCCCATCAAGGCATCAAGCATCATGGGAGTTTTCCTCCCTGAGTTGCACACATACCTGTGATTCCACAGGTCTAACTTGATCTACCTTTCTCCATTCTTCCAGGCACCTTAGTAGTACAATGCACTATAAAGAAATGGCAAGAGCTCTCCATTGTCTTTTTCTATATGTGAGAATTTCTTTCTAAATGCCAAGATTGTCTTTGCTGCATTTGACATAAATTTGACAAATATCTTGTTTCAAAACTTGTAGAATGTTAGGCCAAACTGGGCCCCATGATGGAGTCACTACTGACCAGCAACATGGCCACCACAACCTGGCAGGCAGCATTCTGGGAAACAGAAACTAAACCCCCCTAGTTTCTTTTCTCTTTTCTTTTCTTTCCTTTCCTTTCCTTTTCTTTTCTTTTCTTTTCTTCTTTTTTTTTAATCTTTTTTTTTTTGAGACAGGGTCTCCCTGTAGCCCCAGCTGACATGGAACTTGCTATGTAGACCAGGCTGGCTTTGAACTCACAGAGATCTGCCTGCCTCTGCCTCCCAGTTGCTGGGATTAAAGGCAAGCCCCACCGTGCCTGACTCTTTTCTCAGTAACCACCTGACTCCTGTTTTTCAACAATACACCCTAACCATAACTGCAAGTTTCTATCTCAGCCAATCGAAAAACTGAAAAAGCACCTAATTGAAAGTGCCCTCTACCAAGGCACCTGCTATTGACTCACCCCCCACTGCCCTTCTGCTTGACCTACCTCCCCCACCCACAAAAAAGAAACCCTATAAAACCCAGACTGCTGTGATGAGAAGCTGCTGGGCTCTCTCCTGTGGGAACCCCAGCAGCTCGTGCATCCCAATAAATTTCTCCTTTCATCACCTCAGAGTGGTTTCTGGTGGTTTGGTCTTTTCCAGAACCTAACACAGAAGAGGAAGTAAGGCTGGGCAGAATGACAGAGGAAGAAGAGGCCGGCAGCAGGTTCTACCCGGGAACTATTCTGTTCATCTTTGAATTCTGAATAGATTGGTGAGGCTCTAGCATGTGCAGTGTTTGATAAGTGTCATTTGATTTGTAGAAAAAGCCAGAGGATGAATGGTCCTCTGATATGCCAGGCAAGGTCTGGAGGACAGTGGCAGCACTGGGCTTTGGATGATCTCGAGGCCTCCAGTACAGAAACTCCATGCCAAGACTCACTGTCTGTGTGGCAGTAGCACTTGTAGAATCACACTCTTAAAATCATCATCTGTAGGACACTCCTGGCAAATTTAATTACCCAGCTGGATATCAGCATAATAAGGAGAATGGGAAAAACTTGTGTTGCTTCAGTTTCTTGTTAAAGCAAGAGATTTTAACATGAGATTAGAAATGTTAGTTCTGTGGGTCCCACAAAAGTCTCAATCCAAAATTAGGGTGTGGGTGTATAATTTCAAGGGAGCTGAATCATCATGTTTATCAGATTCTTTTTTAAAATATATTTTATTATTTTTATTTTATGTGTATGCGTGTATTGCCTGCATGTATGGAAGTGCACCCGTGTCATGCAATGCCCGCGGGGGTCAGAAGAGGGTGTCGAATCCCCTAGAACTGGAGTTATGTACAGTTGTTAGCTGCCACGTGGGTGCTGGGATCTGAACCCCGGTCTTCTGCGAGAACATTCAGTGTTCTTAACCACTGAGCCATCTCTCCAGCCCTGTTTATCAGATTCTTAAGAGGCCAACAACATGTAAAATGTCACCTTTGAGCTTATACATCACACAACTTTGAAGACATGTAAAGGTTGAAGCCTCTGAGTCAATGTCTGTTCAAGGAGCTCTTGACAGAGAGCCTAATTTAGCTGTTAACATTTACATTTCAGACCTAGGAAACTTACTGAATTATCTTATCAAATATATAAATATTTTCAAAATAATAAGGCCTACAGGGGCTGAAGAGATGGTTCAGTGGTTCAGAGCACTGGATGCTCTTGCAGAGGATACAGGATCAGTTCCCAGCACCCACTTGATGGCTAACAATCATCTATAACTCCAGTTCTTGGGAATCCAACACTCTCTTCTGAAGGCATCTGAAGGCACTGCATGACACTGGTGCACTTACATACATGTAGGCAAGACACTCATACACATCAAATAAAAATAGATACATAATTAAAAAATAAGGCCTACAGATCAATGTCAAATTCTGCAATATGGTGTTTGGTATAAATTAGATGTAAGATGGATAAATTTTAACTAACATCTCTGGGGAAATACAAGTTTTGATGCAAAGGAATTATTCGAACTAGAAGAAACTCAGTACGTATTCTGGTTGGATGAGATAAATAGCCAGGGTTAACTTGAGAAAGTGAGTGACTCAGCACAGAGTCTTCTGAAGACGGAGTCTGGACCTCTGCCTTTAGAATATAATATTCTCTTTTGATGCAAAACACAGCTCTCACCTCAAAGAGAATAGCAATTATTCTTGAGCCAAATGAGTGGTCATGGGTGGCCTGGGAATGTGGATTTAAGTTGCCTCAAATCACGTGTTCCAATACGGAAATGATCTCATTAAACTTTTATAGATACAGAAAAAACTAAAGTCATAAATTAAGACATTTTTCAAGTGCATTGGTGGGAACATCAGGTAAGCATGTTATGGTAAAGTAGAGGAGTCTGCTCTAGGTTTCAGATGTACGTTAATGGCACTCTTAGCTTTCGGACTGGTAGTCTGCTAAACTGACGTATTCCCAAAGGCTTTATCCAATAGTCACAAGGATGTTGGGTCAGACACAGAAGTAAGTGACGAATGGCTGTCAAGATAGCCTATCGCAGCTCTGGATCTGCAACATTCCTACTCCACAAAGCTCTAATCAGTCAGCCTTGTAGAATCATCAGCACAGGGGGCCTTTTGCTCTGACAACTTCATTCTCAGCTTCAGGATGTTAAAACTATTAGAGAAGGGGAGACATGTCTTATGTCTTATATTTTTAGCTTTCGTATTTGGGCCTCTGATGATCATTTTGAAATTGGCAGATAATAGAGTGTGGTTTTCACTCAGACAATTTTCACAGATGTAGTATAGGTCTATGTCAAGCTTATTTTATAGAAAATATTACCATGTGTTTGAAAATTAGTAATGTGAAATACTGCAAAACATATTTCTCCCCTAGTGGGGGAAAAAAAAACCTGGCAGTTGTGAATCAGTGGAAAGTTACAGTCTTTAGAATAGGAAAGAGTTGGGTTGAATACCAACCTCACTGTGATGTTAATTTTATTATCAATCTAATTGGATTAAAAAATATTTAGGAGATGAGGCTGGAGAGATGGCTCAGTAGTTAACAGCACTAACTTCTTGCAGGAGAGCCCAGGTTCAAATCCCAGCACCCACATGGCAGCTAACAACTGTCCATAACTCCAATTTCAGGGGATCTGAGAGGCCCTCTTCTGTCCTCTGAGAGCACTGCGTGACATGGGTGCACTTACACACATGCAGGCATAACATTCATGTACATAAAGTAAAAATTAAAAAAAAATATTTAGGAGAAAGTACAATTCTGGATGTGTCTGTGGTGATGATGTTTCCAGAGATGATTGGCTCATTGGATCTGACCTAATGAATAGATTAATCCTTTGACAAATTCTAGTACAAATGCATCATTGAGATGTGCTAAAAGACAGAGGTCAGGCCTGTCTAGTGGAGGAGGTCACTTGGGGCAGATCACTGGAGGAGCATCTTGCTGTGGCTCCTTGAAGATTGAGTTTCCTCTAGTTATTGGCCACGATACTGTGAACTGCTCTGCTCCACTGCTCCCTTCCCTACTGATGGACCAAAGCCCGGGTAACTCTGAGCTCAAGTAAATCCATGCTTTTTATAAGCTATTCTTTCAGGCATTTGGACTGTAATGATGAAAAAGCTATTTATTTCCTCACTACAGCCAGCTAATGCAGGAAAAAATTACTCACTGAGCCTCAACTTTTCTGCCTATAAATTAAAAAAAAAATCAATGCTTAAATTTAAAATGTTGTAAGCCTTGGAGACCATTTTCTAGCTCCATGCAAAGTTGACAACCAATAAAAGACAATGATCATCATTTCTGATGTTATGAAAGTTAATAATTAAATTCATATATATGCTATCATATTATGCTGTTTCACATAAACAAGCTTCAAAGAAAAGAAGTATTCTTCCTAAAAATGCTAAGGTTTTAATATTAACAACCTAATAGAGAGAAGGAATATCATTGTAGTTTGATTTGTATTTCCCTAAGGATTAGTGACTTTGAACATCTTTCTATGTGATTTTAGCTCTTTGTATATCTTCTTTGGAGAAATGTTTATTCAGATCTCTTGCTTGTTTTTAAATCAGTTTTTGGAGACATTTAAGAAATTTTTTTCTCCCCTCTATCTAGGAGCCTTTGAGAGGGAACTGACACTGAATCTAACCTCTCCAACAGCTGTCAAATACCTGAAAGCAAATCCTGAATCCACCACTCTGGAGTTAGCCTTGGAAGACAAAAGAAAAATGAGGAACCAAATAGAGGGATGCTTTTGGAAGCCCTTGTCAAGAAATTCCAATGGACTCTCATATGAACATTTGAAATGTGCCCTGTTCTGACTTTTTTCTAGTTCCCTGTCTAGAACTTGTAATGTTAACTACTCTTGCCTTTACTGCTCCTTCACATCCCCTATTCACCAGTCAAGGACTTTCTTTTCCCCTTAGAGATAAGAGTTATGCAATTTGGGAGTCTTTTAGATAGACCCACTGAAGGGCTCCTCCAATTGCCTCACCCTGCGTCCCTGTTCAGCATGGAAGAAGCCTGAGCGGTCGGTCGTTGTCCCTAGGTCCCTAGGTCCGTATTGGCAATTTGGGTGACCCCTTCAAAGGATGGTGTGATAAGAATAGGAGGTAGGAATTGGTTAGACAGGGTAAAAAGACCCCAAAGAAAAGTAACCAGTTTCTTGGCTAAAACTCAAAATGTCCTTGGGCCGCTTAGTAACCTACTCCTTTCTGAAGGCCAAAAATATTGAAAACATTTGGGAGCTTTTATCTAATCCTTAAAAGATTTTACGGTTACCTCTTCAGAGGGGAGAATGTTAGAGTAGCCAAAAGCCCCATAAAAAATAAATAAATCAAAGAAGAAAGAGCACATGAAGTTATCAGATATGGGAGGAGTTGGAGGGGAGGGAGTGGGCATGGATTTGATCAAAATACTTTATATGTATGTATGAAATTCTCAACAAATTATTTATTTAAAAAAAAAAAGAAATTCTCAAGCTGGGCATGGTGGTGCACGCCTTTAGTCCTAACAAAGATAGGTGCTATCTGTGAGATCAAGGCCAGCCTTGTCTACATAGCAAGTTTCAGGCCAGCTGAGGCTACAGGGAGACTCCATCTCAAATAGAAAAAAAAAAAAAAAAAGAAAGAGAAAGTCTCTATTTTAGATATTAATTTCTCATTCAGAAATATACTTTATAAAAACTTTTCCTTCTATTCTGTGGATTGTCTTTTTACTCTATTGATATTGTCCTTTGATAACAATTTAAAAATTTTTCAAAGGAGCTGGGCAGATGACTCAGCAGATGAAGCACTTGCTGCATGAACCTGAAGATGGAAGTTCGGATCCCCAGAACCGACACAAAAGCTGGGCAGGTGTGGCCGCATTCGTGAAGCAGGGACAGTGGATGAGGGGCGGGCAGGGGGAAGCAGCCAGTCAGACCAGCTGGAATCAGTGAGCTTCTAGATCGCAGAGCACCTGCCTCAGTAAGTAAAGTGGAGTGTGATCAAAGAAAACACCCATCATCAACTTTGAACTTTCACATGCATGTACACAGATGTATAAGCATCTGCACATGTAAGTGCTCACACATGTGAGCACACGTATACACCACACACACCTTATAAATAAGTAAATAACTGTAGGAAGAAGTGTGGCCTGAGCAACCTGTGCATGCACGCTGCAAACGTGCCAAAAACATCCAGCTGAGTCAAACCTGTGTTCTGCCAAAAGACACAGAGAGGGCTGGTGCAAAAATGGCCTGATACAGAGAGCCAATGAGGAACAGGCATGACCAGTCAACAGACCAATAGGACACCGGGAGGGGGGATATAAGGGAGCCCCATATCCTCAATAAACGAGTCTGCAGCTGCTCACACTGCCTGCTTCTCACCTGACTCCTGGAGTCTGCGTAGTGACTCTGTGCCGACTTTACCCCCACGTGGAGGGCCCCAGCACACCCGCAACATCTGGCTCCCAACGTGGGTGCCCCATGCTGGCATGGGCATTGACCTTCTTGAGGTCTGGCCATCATTGTGGTAGCCGCTTTTCTCTTCTGGACCATGTTCCTTGCACTCTTCTGCTGGCCATGCATCGACCCGTCGGAGATCTGCCTTAGTTTCGCTTTCTCCACCTGTGACAGCCTGGGCACCTCTCCCCCACTTTTTTCCGTGTTGTGAGATGCCCCCTGCCTGAAGTTTCCATAAGTCAGCCCGTATGTGTTACATGTGCCTTTGGTTCTCCCATGGGTGAGCGTGAGAACCCACACCTTCCCTTTTCCCTTGTCCTGTCTGTTGATTAGGGAGGTACACATTTTGCTTTCAGTTTGCTCGGCGCCTCCACATAAAGACTGACCCCCTAGGAAGCGGAACCCAGGAGAGGCCCCAACCGCCTCTCCCCTTCCAGAGACACCATGTGGACATACCTCCGTGGCCTAACGAACCACGGAAGGCCCCCACTGAGCATAAGACGTCTGGGTCTGACATATTCTCTTTGTCTTAGAATTAACATGGGTAATCTGCCCCCCAGCTATAGGGAACCCCAAATCAGGGAATTAAAATCCCTCCTTGTCACCCGAGGTTTTAAAGTTAAAACCAATGACCTAGATGCTTTCTGGAATGAGGCTACCATCCTGGCACCATGGGTCACCCCCGAGAACATGTGGGACCCTGACCTCTGGATGCCTGTTCTTTTCCTTGCTAGGAAGCACGAGGTCTCCTCAGGTGTCGTTCCCCCTGCCTCATTTGTCCTCATTCTCCTGGCCATCATAGCTAGCCTAATTCCTTTGGTCCTACTCATCCTTGTCAAGTGTCTCTTTCACCATGCCCGACAGCACAAACGCATCAACAGAGCCACACTCCAGGTCCTCTTGGCACTTCAACACACAGGCTGTGATCTTCCCCGCGAGGTCCTACAGGCCTGGCTCACTGGGAAATACATGAGGCCTCTGTATAATTGCCTTCCCCAATCACCCTGGTGGGCTCATACTCAGGGAGGCCACCCTTAGAGGGCCGGAAGTCAATGACAGGTAAGAGCTTGCTAACCAAGCCAACCTAAGACAGGCACAGTCCATAACACTGGGGACCCCCTGAGGTGGGGCCAACAATGCCAAGGTGAAGAATCTAGGCTCCCACTAGAGCTTCACAGAAAGAAAAAGGGTGGATATGTAGGAGGAAGTGTGCCCTGAACAACCTGCGCATGCACGCTGCAAACACACCAAAAACATCCGGCTGAGTCTAACCTGTGTTCTGCCAAAAGACAAAGAGACAGTTGATGCAAAAATGGCCTGATACAGAGAGCCAATGAGGAACAGACATGACCTATCAATGGATCAATGGGACACCGGGAAGGGAGATATAAGGGAGCCCCATATCTGCAATAAACGAGTCTGCAGCTGCTGGCACTGCCTGCTTCTCACCTGACTCCCGGAGTCTGTGTTGTGACTCTGTGCCAACTCTACCCCCACATGGAGGGCCCCAGGACACCTGCAACAAATAACAAAAACTTAAAAGATCTCAAGGGACTCAAGATGCAGCTTCTGTGAGGTCACAATTTACGATGAAGTGGGTCTTTGCAGGGATGAAGCTGTTCCCCACATTCCTGTAAGTAACCTCTGCCCTGTGCCCTAAAAGGAAGCCCAATGAACTCTTTGGTTTCATCTTAAAAATAGATCTCTCTCTGCTTCCTGGGCCTGCAGGAGCCGCAGGCCTCTCTCCTACCTGCAGGCTTCTCTCTCTGGGATAAGTCAATTGGGCCCTCCGCCTTGACTCCCCCAGCCTCGACTCCCCCAGCTTCCTTCACCCTCCCAGCTCCCCACCAGCCTCTCTTCCTAGCCTGGGTCCTGTCCCATTCCTTGTCTTGGGGCCCCAGACACCTGGGGAACTACCACTGCTGCTGCTTCTTCCTGATCCTGTTTATCCAGAGCAACTCAGTTCCTTCTTGGGGCCCCAGGGTGCTCTGGGCATGGCCCCACCCTCACCTCCCTCTGCCTCCCTGGGTCTGCAAAACCCATCAGCCTCTTTGATGGAAGCCTGGGCTGACCTTTCCTCTTCTTAGGCCTTTGCATCTAGACCAACCCAGCTCCTCAGTGCAGTCCCCAGGGGCCGTTGTAGCTGCCTCCCACCCCCATCTTCCTTTGCATCTCTGGGTGGGACTGCCACCAGATTCCCTAGACCAGCATCTTTCCTGGGTGCGGCTCCCAGGCCAGTCCAACCCCCCAAATTCCTGAGGCCCAAATCTATCCTGGAGAGATCCAGACCTTAGGAGAAAGACTGTGACCATCTGATCTTCATCTGACTTAGGCCTCTGTGGGAACTCCTGAAGACAAAAGCAATCAGGCCACTCCAATATAAAATCAAAAGAAAGAACTGGAAGCTTAGAGGAACCAGCATTTCATGCCCAAAAATTAAACCACAAAGACACATAAAGTTTACAAAAAGAAGCAGACCTAAATGCAAAGGCTTGAGTCTCACACAAGAATCAGAAACTATAAAAGAAATTCACTATGGGGAGCCGCCTGCCGTCCCTGCAGACGCCATTACAAGATGGTGCTCACATCCGGTTCATGCTGAGCAGTAAATAAGTCAGTACGCATGCCCAAAGTAATTTTCCACCTTCTAGTCTCTGCCTACCTCGTGGCGTGATATGGGCTGATGAGTTTGCGACCAATCAAGAGTTGCCACATCCAAGACGGGCTTACTAACCTATATAAGGGCTGGGTTTCCGACATTCGGGGTCTTCGCCCTGTAAGCTTATGCTCTCCCTCTCAAGATGCATTAAAGCTTTTCTGCAGAAGGATCCTGAGTGTGCCGCGTCGTTCTTGCTGGCGAGACGATAGCGCGGGACAACAATCTTATCATAGATTAGCTTATTGAAAAAGCATTGAAGATGAAAAAATATGAAATGGTTGAGTGCAGTTTCTGAAATTATGACATGTAAAATCCTTGCACCTTTATTTATGCTTCTGAAGAAACATCTGGCAAACTGAAGTGAACAGCCCTCAGAGGCACTGTAAAGCAGAGCATGTTAATACAAGCTCCTGAAACAATGATTTTGTACTGTAAGAGAGTCCTGAGAAGTCTATTTGATAGTCCATGGCAAAACTAATCCGTTTTAATACCTAAAAAGGGGTTTTCCTTTTTTTTCACTAATTCAGAGACAATCCATTTGGACAGGGTTTTTCTGTGTCCTTTGAGGGTATATATATTGGAGATTTTATCAACAGTGAGAGTGCTCCACCTCTGTATATGGACTTTTTGGATTCTTGTCTGTGGGAGGTTTGTGGGTCGTTGGTGAAGAGGCCACTGGAAAA
>NW_008351881.1:7071767-7073184 GCF_000622305.1 Nannospalax galili | reverse complement strand
TGCTGTGATTGGACCACTACCCCTATATAAGCTTGTGCCTTCCTGCAATAAAGCAAACCTGTGTCACTGAACCTGGTCTCCTGTGTCTGAATGGTGTTCCGCTGACATAGTCTTCTCACCAGCCCTGCACTCTGGAACTGGGCAGAAGAGGCCACGACAGGAGGCAGAACAGGGCAAGCAGAAGAGCTGCCTCAGCACCAGGTGAGCAGAAGAGTGGCCTCAGCCCAGGGTGAGTGGAGGAGCAGCCTTGACCCCCATGAGAACAAAGGAGCGGCACCCACAAGAATGGAGGAGTGGCAGTAGCTGGCAATAACTGTGGGGAGCTGCCTGCCGTCCCTGCAGACGCCATTACAAGATGGCGCTCACATCCGGTTCATGCTGAGCAGTAAATAAGTCAGTACGCATGCCCGAAGTAATTTTCCACCTTCTAGTCTCTGCCTACCTTGTGGCGTGATATGGGCTGATGAGTTTGTGACCAATCAAGAGTTGCCACGTCCAAGACGGGCTTACTAACCTATATAAGGGCTGGGTTTCCAACATTCGGGGTCTTCGCCCTGTAAGCTTATGCTCTCCCTCTCAAGATGCATTAAAGCTTTTCTGCAGAAGGATCCTGAGTGTGCCGCGTCGTTCTTGCTGGCGAGACGATAGCGCGGGACAATTCACATGTCAAAATCACAGAGAAAAAACAACTTGAAAAACCAAAATATCATATCGCCAACAAATACCAATGGTCCCCTAGAGGAGTACAATGGTTCTGGCACAAAAATAGACCCATAGATCAGTGGAACAAAACTGAAGACCCAAATATGAGTAAATACGATTTCAGCCACCTGATATTTGACAAAGGGGCCAAGAATATTCACTGGAGGAAAGACAACATGTTCAGCAAATGGTGCTGGCAAAAATGGATCTCCACCTGTAGAAGAATGAAATGAAACCCCTATCTTTCACCCTTCACAAAAGTCAATTCCAGATGGATCAAAGACCTCAATGTAAAGCCTGAAACTCGAAACTGTTAGAAGAAAACATTGGAAAAACTTACAAGATATAGGGGTGGGAAAGGATTTTCTAAACCGGATATCAATTACTCAAGAAACAAGGGCAAGAAATAACAAATGGGACTTCATTGAACTCAAAAGCTTCTTTACATCAAAGGAGGCAACTACGGAAGCAATCAGAAAACCCACAGAATGGGAGAAAATCTTTACCAGTGACACATCCAACAGAGGTTTAATATCCAGAATATACAACGAACTCAAAAAACAGAGAATCAAGACTAGAAGCAACCCAATTA
The DNA here is from genome assembly GCF_000622305.1 of Nannospalax galili. Lineage (NCBI taxonomy): Eukaryota > Metazoa > Chordata > Mammalia > Rodentia > Spalacidae > Nannospalax > Nannospalax galili. The sequence goes on along the minus strand of NW_008351881.1, from coordinate 7,071,890 downwards.
AAAGATGGGCTAAGGAGTTGAACAGAGCGTTCTCAAAAGAAGAAGTAAAGATGGGTATGAAACATCTTAAAAGATTAGGGAAATGCAAATTAAAACCACTTTAAGATTTCGTCAGTCAGACTG
>NW_008351881.1:7068014-7071648 GCF_000622305.1 Nannospalax galili | reverse complement strand
GGAGAACTCTTAAAAAACTACAAATGAACCTAACATTTGACCCAGTTATACCACTTCTTGGCATATACCCAAAGAATTCATCCAATTGCAGAGACACTTGTACATCCATGTTTGTTGCTCCTCTTTTCACAATAGCTAAGACATGGTAGCAACCTAAGTGTCCCTCAATTGACAAGAGGATGATGAAAATGTGGTTCATTTATACGATGGAATTTTACTCAGCACTAAAGAAAGATGAAATTATGAAATTTGCAAGTAAATGAATGGAACTAGAAACTGTTACACTAAGTGAAGTAACACAGACTCAGAAAAAAAATTGACATATCTGCTTCTGCCTAGGAGTTGCTCTTGTCCTGGGAAAGGGACTTCCTTTCTCTCCACTTGCACGTCATCTCCTTCCTTCCAACTTCTCCCATGTTAAGAACAGTAAGAAACAGGCCTTAATAAGGGATAAAAATTGGGTTAGTTTAAGGGAGGGGGAGGGAAGGATATACAAGGAACCTAGGGGATAAAGGGAAAGAAGGAGCTCAAGAGAGGTAGGATCATTGGAGAAGGGTATTTTTGAGGGAGAAAGGGGGGAAATGGGGGCACCTTAAGTGGGAAAAGTAAGGTGGAGCAGTGAGACAATGCAATATATAAATAATGCCTAGCTAGTTTTGAAAACCAGAGGGAACCATATTACTCCTACAACCTACTGACAAATTATACATAGCAGATCAAGAAACATATGTCTAGGTAAGGTTTATCTGAGAACAAGTGGTCTTTGCCCAAGATTTATCTACATGGCACACAGTAATTAAAGGTACCAGACTGGTGGAACTAACCTTCTTGGATGTTTAACAGACATACTTTGAGGCCTATACTAATTTGGTCAGAGGAACATAAAGGACACTTTTTGCTCCTTGTCCTCCTATGTTGACTAGTTCCAGGGGGCTATGAGCATCTCTCAAAGTGTCCTGTAATGGTGGTGGGTCGCCTGTCCTCTTGATCAAGGAGGCCAAGGAGACCCCACCAGATGGACTTGAACCAGTGTCCTGTCTACAAAGAGGAGGGTCAACACAGAGGAATCATTTCCTCCATGATTCCAAGCGAAGCCAACCATGGTTGAGCAGGACCTTTGACTTATCTTCATATAGGTGGAACTGGTAAAAGAAAGGAGCCAGGGGCTCTTCCCAAACCCATGTGACCCCTGAGGAACAGGTTCTTAAATGACCTTAAGAGTAAAAATAAATTGGTTTATCAGGGCCAACTGTATTATCTTAAACATCTAAAAGGAAAGTATAACCAAAGATTAAAGGGGTCAATATAATTTCTTAAGAGTCCATATACATAGCTAAAGCCTACATAACAATCAACAATACCAGATAGGAAATACCTTCTTTTGAGTTGTCAACCAGGGTAAACAAAGGGACTCCCAAATAGTCAGTTCAGCATAGAACTGGGAAAATGAACAGCAGACCCTAATCTTATCTAAAGGAGTATTGAAAACTGATTGCTGCTAGAAGAGGAACAGCTGACCCTCCTAAAGCAAAGACCTCTACATAGGCTGACTAGATTCAACAGAAGGGCAAGTAGTGGGGATTGGCTGGGGTGCCGACAACACAGCAGACAGTAGTGGGGATATCAGAATATGAGGGCTCTGGTCGGGGGAGGGAGGCTATGGGAGGTTGCCAACTGGGAAGTGGGTGTATAGTCAAATAAGATGGTATGGGATATTCTGTGTGATAAACACACACGCACACACAAAAATCAACAAATTTTTTAAAAAAATTATTGATTTAATAACTGTATAATTAGAAGAATCATTTCATTACAACAGCATTGACATATTCAATAACAATTTCTATAGCTAAGATGCATCTCTTTCAAAATTGGCTGTCAATTTTTAGGTTTACAGTTGTGTTAATACAATTATACAATATTGTACTCTGTATAAACCCTATAAGACATAAAATTGAATGAGGTTTCAAACTTTAAAAATGATCTCCATTTCATTATGAAAAAAGTTTCATACAAAATAATTCATTTTTAATACAATTGACACTAAGATGTACATGTGTTTCTAATCTCTCTATATATGAGTATTCCTAGTCACAGTTGGTTACTATCTGAGATCCTTGGCATCTCAGCATGGATATAAAGTCATCAGGTAGATTTCAGTGGTAATGTTTTTCACATCTATTAATTATTAAGGAGCAAATTTTATGAAATGAAGAATAATTAATTAATTAATTTATTTATACAACTTCCCAGGTAGCACCCTTCCATAGCCTCCCTTCCCCCAGTAGAGCCCTTATACTCTGATATCCCTGCTACTGTCTGCTGTGCTGTCGGCACCCCAGCCATTCCCCACTACTTGTTCATCTGGTGAATCTAGTCAGCCTATCTAGAGGTCTTTGTTTTAGGAGGGTCAGCTGTTCCTCATCTAGCAGTAATCAGTTGTCAACATTCCTTTAGATAAGATTGGGGTTTGCTGTTCATTTTCCCAGTTCTATGCTGGGTTAGAATCTTGGAATCCCTTCAGCCACCCTGACCAACAACTCAAAAGACGGTATCGCCTGCCTGGCATTGTTACTTGTTATGTAGCCTTTAGCTATGCATATGGACTCTTATGAAATTACATTGGCCCCTTTAATCTTTGGTTATACTTTACATTTGGATGTTTAAGGCAATACAGTTGGTCCAGATAAACCAATTTATTTTCAGTCTTCAGGTCGTTTGATGATCTGTTCCTCAGGGGTCACATGAGTTTGGGAGGAGCCCCTGGCTCCTTTCTTTTACCAGTTCCACCTATGTAAATGTAAGTCAAAGGTCCTGCTCGACCATGGCTGGCTTTGCTTGGAAGCATGGAGGAAATGATTCCTCTGTGTTGACCCTCCTCTTTATAGACTGGACACTGGTTCAAGTCCATCTGGAGGGGTCTCCATGGCCTCCTTGATCAAGAGGACAGGTGAACCACCACCATTATAGGACATTTTGATAGATGCTCATAGTCCCCTGGAACTAGTCAACCTAGGAGGGCAAGGAGCAAAAAAGTGTCCTTTAAGTCCCTTTGGCCAAATTATTATAGGCCTCAACTTATGTATGTTAAACACCAATAAAAGTTAGTTCCCCCAGTCTGGTATTTTTAATTACAGTGTGTCATGTAGGTAAATCTTGGGCAAAGACCAGTTGTTCTCAGATAAACCTTTCCTAGACATATATTTCTTGATCTGCTATCTATAATTTGTCAGTAGGTTGTAGGAGTAATATGTTTCCCTCTGGTTTTCAAAACTAGCTAGGCATTGTTTATCTCCTACATTGTCCCACCCCTCCATCATGATTTTCCCACTTTAGGTGTCCCCATTTCCCCCCTTTCTCCCTTACTAATACCTTTCTCCTATGATCCTACCTCTCTTGAGCTCCTTCATTCCCTTTATCCCCTAGGTTCCTTGTATACCCTTCCATCCCCCCTACCTTAAACTAACCCAATTTTAATCCATATCCCCCTTATTAACACTTGTTTCATGCTGTTCTTCTCTTTCAGGTTCTTTCTTTTCCTTTACCTCCTGGTTCCTGTAGTTATGTCTGGATACATACTCACTTATCAGGATTTGGTGCTAGGATCCACATATGAGGGAGCACATACATCGTG
>NW_008351881.1:7065296-7067902 GCF_000622305.1 Nannospalax galili | reverse complement strand
GTGCTGAGTAAAATTCCATCGTATAAATGAACCACATTTTCATCATCCTCTCATCAATTGAGGGACACTTAGGTAGCTTCCATCTCTTAGCTCTTGTGAAAAGAGGAGCAACAAACATGGATGTACAAGTGTCTTTGCAATAGGATGAGTTCTTTGGGTATATGCCAAGGAGTGGTATAACTGGGTCAAATGGTAGGTTCATTTGTAGTTTTTTAAGAGTTCTCCACATTGTTTTCCATAGGGGTTGAACCAGTTTGCAGCCCCAACAGCAGTGGATGAGTATTCTCCTTTCCCCATGTCCTCTCCAACATTTGGTATCATTTGTTTTCTTCATCTTAGCCAGTCTGACTGGGGTAAGGTGAAATCTTAAAGTGGTTTTAATTTGCATTTCCCTAATTATTAGTGATGTTGAACATCTTTTAAGATGTTTCATAGCCGTCTTTACTTCCTCTTTTGAGAACTCTCTGTTCAGCTCCTTAGCCCATCTTTTAATTGGGTTGCTTCTTGTCTTGGTTCTTTGTTTTGTCAGTTCATTATAAATTCTGGTTATTAAACCTTTGTTGGATATGTTGCTGGTGAAGATTTTCTCCCATTCTGTGGGTTTTTTCTTTGCTTCCTTTGTTGTCTCCTTTGAGGTACAGAAGCTTTTTGGTTTAATGAGGTCCCATATTTTAATGCTTGCCCTTGTTTCCCAAGCAATTGATGTCCAGTTTAGAAAATCCTTTCCTTTGCCTATATCTTGTAGGTTTTTCCAATTTTTTCTTCTAATAGTTTCAGGGTTTCAGGCTTTACATTGAGGTCTTTGATCCATTTGTAATTGACTTTTGTGCAAGGTGAAAGATAGGGGTTTTTCTTCTACAAGTGGAAATCCAGTTTTGCCAGCACCATTTGCTGAAAGTGCTGTCTTTCCTCCAGTTAATGTTCTTGGCCCCTTTGTCAAATATGAGGTGGCTGAAATTGCATTTACTAATATTTTGGTCTTCAATTTTGTTCCATTGGTCTATGGGTCTATTTTTGTGCCAGTACCATCTTGTTTTTATGAGTATAACTCTGTAATACAGCATGAAATCTGGTATATTAATCCCCCCAGCATTGCAATTAGTGCTCAGGGTTGTTTTGGCTATCCAAGGTCTTTTCTGCTTCCATAAGAATCTTAGGATGGTTTTTTCCTATTCTGTGAAAAATGTCATGGGGATTTTGATTGGCATTGCATTGAATCTATATATGACTTTTGGTAGGATGGTCCTTTTCACAATATTAATTCTTCCAATTCATGAGCATGGGAGGTCCTTCCATCGTCTGATATCTTCCTCAATTTCTTTCTTTAAAGATTTAAAATTTTCATTGTAGAGCTCTTTAATGTATTTGGTCAGGTTTATTCTGAGATATTTTATTATTTTTTTCTGTAGCTATTGTGAAAAGGAGTGTTTCCAGGTGCTCTTTCTCTGATTGCTTGTTACTGGTATATAGAAAGGCTACAGACTTTTATAGGTTAATTTTCTAACCTGCCACTTTATTGAATGTTTTAATAATTTCTAGGAATTTTCTGGCGGAATTTTTGGCATCTCTTAGATATAATATCATATCATCTGCAAAAAGAGATAATTCAAGCTCTTCCAATTTTTACTCCTTTAATTTCCTACTCTTGTCTTATTGCTCTTGCAAGATTCTCAAGCACTATGTTAAAGAGACGTGGGGATACTGGACAGCCTTGTCTGGTTCCTGACTTCACTGGGAATGCTTCTAGTTTTTCTCCATTTAGAATGATGTTGGCTGTGGGTTTGTTGTATATGGTTTTAATTATGTTGAGGTAGTTTCCTCCTCCCTCCAGTTCAATTTCCAGTTCAATTCAGCAGATGTCTTTTAGGTCCATTTGATGTATGGTGTCATTTAATTCAGATGTTTCTCTGTTTATTCTTTGTCCAGTTCACCTGTCTCATAGAGACAGCAGGGTTTTGAAAACCCCTACTATCACTGAGTTGGGGTTAATTTGTGTCTTTAAATCCTGTAGTACTGTTTTGATGGAATTGGGTGCACCAGAGTTTTGTGCATATATATTCATGATTGTAATATCTTCTTGGTCAATTGTTCCTTTGATCAGAATGATGTGACCCTCTTTATCTCTTATGATTCATTTGAAATCTATTTTGTCAGATGTTAGAATTGCAACCTCTGCTTGATTCTTAGTGCCATTTGCTTGGAATATTCTTTTCCATCCTTTCACCTTAAGATAGTGCCTGTCCTTGAAGGTGAGATGGGTTTCTTTCAGACAACAAAAAGATGGATTTTGTTTCATAATCCATTCAGTTGTTGAGGTTTGTTTTGTGGCCCAGTATGTGGCCCAGCACTCTCTGGTGGTCTGGTTAGCCTGTGTCTTTTGACTGGGAGTTCAGTCCATTGGTATTTAAGGTTATTATTGAAAGATGTGTATTTGTTGCTGTCATTTTGATTTCTGTTTGTGTTCTGTCAAATTTTGTGTTTCCTCAATTATACCTTTATTTATTTTCTTTCTTTGCCCCTGGGGTATAGTTGTTTCTGTCTCTGCTCTCTGTATTGCTTCAAGAATTCTTTAAAGGGCTGGTTTTGTGGACATGTATTCTTTCAGG
>NW_008351881.1:7034643-7065074 GCF_000622305.1 Nannospalax galili | reverse complement strand
CTCTAAGGACAGCTTTCAGCATGTCCCAGAGGTTTTGTTGTGTTGTATTGTCCTTTTCATTTAATTCCAGGAATATTTTATTTCTTTCTTAATTTCTCTTTTGAGCCATTCATCATTCAGGAGTTTTTTTTTTAATCTCCATGTGTACATGTGGTGATTTGGGCTTCTTCGGGTGTTGATTGTAAGCTTTATTGCATTGTGGTCTGATGGAATGCATGGCATTATTTCAATCTTTTTGCATTTGTTGAGGTTTGTTTTTTGTTCCAGTATATGGTCGATTTTGGAGAAGGTTCCATGGTGTGCTGAGTTGAAAGTATGTCCTTTGGTGCTTGGGTGGCATACTGGGTAGATGTCTGTTAAGTCCATTTGCTATATGGTATTGTTTAATTCAGCTATCTTTCTGTTAACTCTCTGCCTGGTTGACCTATCTAATGGAGACAGTGGGGTATTGAAGTCCCCTGCTATTAATGAGTTGGGATTAATCTGGGTCTTAAAGTCCTGTAGTATTGTTTTTATGAAGTTGGGTGCTCCAGTGTTTCACGAATCTATATTTATGTTTGTAATATCTACTTGGTTCATTTTCCCATGATGAAAATGAAGTGGCCCTCTTTGACTCTTCTGATTAGTTTTAGTTTAAAGTCTATTTTGTCAAATATTAGAATTGCTATGCCTGCTTTTTGTCATATATTAGAATTGCTATAGCTGCTTTTTTCTTAGTGCCATTTGCTTGGTATATTTTTTTTCCCATCTTTTCACTTTGAGATAGTGTCTGTCCTTGAAAGTGAGATGAGTTTCTTGCAGACAACAAAAAGATGGGTTTTGTTTCTTAATCCATTCACATAGTCTGTGTCTTTTGACTGAGGAGTTCATTCCATTAATATTTAAAGTTATTAATGAAAGATAAGTGTTGAATCCTGTCATTTTTATTTCTATTCACATTCTTCATGTAGCTGTACTTTTCCATAGTTATACCTTCATTGAATTTCTTTCTGGTACCCCTTGGGTATAGTGATTCCTTTCTTCAGCTCTTTGAATTGCTACCAGAACTCTCTGAAGGGCTGGTTTTGTGGACATGAATTCCTTCAGCCCATTTATGTCATGGAAGATTTTTCTTTCCCCTTCGACTATAATAGACATTTTGGCTGGGTATATTAATCTGGGTTGGCATCTGTGGTCATTTAAAACTGGGAATACTTTGGTCCAGGCTCTTGTGGTTTTCATAGTTTGCAGTGAATACTGAGCTGTAATCCTGATGGGTTTTCCTTTATAAGTGACTTGTTTCTCTTTTGCACCTTTCAGTATTGACTCTTTGTTTTGTATGTTTACTGTTTTTACTATGATGTGCCGTCGAGAATTTCTTTTCTGGTCCTGTCTGTTTGGTGTTCTATATGTTTCTTGTATTTGTATGGGCATGTCTTTCTTTAATTTTGGGAAATTTTCTTCCACGATTCTGTTGAAGATCTGGTCAATGCCATTGTCTTGGGATTCTTCTCCTCCTGTATGCCTATGATTCGTAAGTTTGGTATTTTTATGGGGTCACACAATTCCTGCATCTTCCATTCTTGTGATTTCTTAAATTTTTCATAATCTTTGCTTGAGTGCTGTAGTTTGTCCACTTTATCTTCCAGTCTTGATATCCTGTTTTCCATTTCATTCATCCTATTGGTGAGGCTTTCTCCTGTCGTTTCTAATTGGCTTACTGAGTGTTTCACTTCCTTCTTCATTTCAGCCTGAGTGTTCTTCAATATTTCTAGCTCTTTTCTGAATTCATTCAGAAGTTTATCCCTATCTTCCTTCAGTTCTTTGATTTCTTTTTCTGTGTGTTCTTTAAATTCACTGAAATCTTTTATTATGTTTATAATTGTTCTTTTGAGTTCCATGTCCTGCATTATCTCTGGGGGTTTCTCATTGTACTCCTCTAGAAGACTATTGGTATTTGGTAGGGATTATGTTATTTTGGTTTTTCATGTTATTATTCTTTCTCTGTGATTTTGACATGTGAATTTCTTTTGTAGTTTCTGATTCTTATGTGAGACTCAAGCCTTCAAGTTTAGGTCTGCTTCTTTTTGTGAACTTTATGTGTCTTTGTGGTTTACTTTTTGGGCATGAAAAGCTGGTTTGCCTAAGCTTCCGGTTCTCTCTTTTGATTTTATATTGGAGTGGCTGAATTGCTTTTGTCTTCAGGAGTTCCCACAGAGGTCCAATTTAGATGAGGGTCAGATATTTTCAGGCTTTCTCCTAAAAGAAAGAGAATGATTGTTCCTCCAGGAACGATTTTGGCCTCAGGAGTTTGGGGTTTGGACTGGCCTAGAAATCTGGCCCAGGAAAGATGCTGGTCTAGGGCAGCTGTTGGCCGAGCCACCCAGAGATGCAAAGGCATATGGAGTGGGAAGAGGACCCATAGACTCATGGGGACTGTACTGAGGAGCTGTGTTGATCTGGATGCAAAGGTTCAGGAAGAGGAAAAGGTCAGCCCCTGCGCCCCAGAAAGATGCTGGCAGGTGATTCAGGCCCAGGGAAGCAGAGGGAGGTGAAGGCAGGGCCAGGCCCAGAAGCTGTGCTCCTGGGGCCCAGAGAAGGCACCAAGTTGGTCTGGATGAAAAGGATCAGGAAGCAGTATTGGTTCCCCTGGTGTCTGGCGCCCCAAGACAAGCAAATCAACAATTAAAAAAAAATGTATTATATTTGAGGTGGAAGCATGGAAATTTACATCATGCTAATTAGTAGAGGTGATAAAAATTACCATTGATATCCACCCGATGATTTCATAGACATACACAGGTGCCAAGGGTCCACATGCAACCGATTATGACTAGTAATAATCAGATACATACAGATTAGAGATACATGTGCCAATATCTCAGTGTTAGTAGTAAAAACAATGAGTCTTTCTGCAAGGAACAATATATTCTAAAATAAAATGGAGATCTTTTTTAAAGGTTAAAAACTCATTCAATTTTAGGTCTTACAGGGCTTATACTGAGTTCAATATTATATAACTGTATTAATTCCACTGTGAATCTAGAAACTTGCAGCCACTTGTGAAAAGAGATGTACTCTTGCTCTGGAGTATTTTACTGAATATGTTAAATCTGTAATGAAATACTTCTTCTAACTGTGTAGTTATTAAAAATTAAAAAATAATGATAAAAAAATAATTAGTAGATGCGAAAAACATTGCCATTGAAATCTACCTGATGACTTTATATCCATGCTCAAATGCCAAGGAACTCAGAAAGTAACCTACTGTCACTAGTAATAATCATCTATATAGAGATTAAAAACGCATTTGCAGCCGGGCGTGATGGCTCATGTCTTTAATCCCAGCACTTGGGAGGCAGAGGCAGGTGGATCCCTGTGAGTCTGAGGCCAGCCTGTTGTCCATGGTGAATCCAGGACAGCTGGGGCTACAGGGAGACCCTGTCTCAAAAAGACCAAAGAAAAAAAGAAACGCATATGCAAACATCTTAATGTCAGTTGCACTGAAAATGAATTTTTCTTTATGAAACTGTGTATTTTAATAATGAAATGGAGGCCTTTTTAGAGGTTAAAACCTCATTCAATTTTATGTCTTATAAGGTTTATACTGAGTACAATATTGAATAACTGTAACAAGTCAACTGTAAAATTAAAAATTTACAGCCAATTTTGAAAAAGATGCATCTTAGCTCAGAAAATTGTTATTGAATATGTCAATGCTGTTGTAATGAAATTCTTCTTCTAAGTATGTGGTTATTAAATAAAAAAATAAAAAATGAAAATAATTTTTTAAAAAGAAAAAATAGATCTCATCAATTTCAATTTATTTATTCTGAGGACTGCCTCTGCTTTTTCTGTCATATCTAAGAAATTATTGCCAATTCTAACTCACAAAGAATTTGACTTATGCCTAATTAAGCCTTACGTCATTTAAGCCTTGTTTTGGGGGTAACTTTTTTATGGATTTAGGTATGGTCTAACCTCTTTTTTCCATGTATGGAGAAAACTTCACAAGCACCATTTGATGAAAAAGACTGTACTTTGCCCATGTGATGCTTAAACATTTGTCTGATATTTTGTCCATTATTTCCCATTTGATTAGTTGATATGTTGGTCTTTATCATAGTAGCATACCATTTTGATTACTATAGCTTTTACTGAGCTTTGAAAGTAGGATATGGAGTTTTAGCTTTGTTTTTCCCTTTAAAGATTGATTGGCTATGTGAGGTCTCTTCATGTATTATATTAATCTTAAAATGGGCTTTGCATTCTGCAAAAAAAATAATAATTTGAATTTTTGGGAGTGATTGCATTGAATCTATAAGCAGTTTTGGATAATATTGCCATCTTAATAAATTTGATTTTCCAATCCAGGAATGGAAGGTGTGTTTTCATTTATATTTAACTTATTTCAAGTATGTTTCAAAGTGGCCATTGTACAAATCTTTCAGCTCTTTGGTTAAGTACATGTCTGAATATTTTGATCTTTTTGATGCTATTACACATGGAATTTTTATGGTTTTTCACGTTGTTCATTACTAGTGAACAAAATATACTAATGATTTTTTGCATCCTGTTACTTGGTCAAAGATGTTGATTAGTTCTAGCATATTTCTTCCTTGTGTGTAATTTTAGGGGTTTCAAATGCATAATTATATCACCTGTGGTAAGAGAAACAGATAAATTTACTTTTCCTTTCCAACTTGGATTTTTTTTCATTTTTTTTCTTGTCCAATTACTCTGCCTACAATCTCTCATACTGTGGTGAATCTAAATGACAAAAGTGAGTATTCCTGTTCTGTCCCTGAGCCTAGTTCTCAGTCTTATGTCAATGAGTGAGACTTCATTCTGTTACTGTGGTTTATTATGTTAATTTTCATATGTTGAGCCCCCTTGCATTTTAGAGATGAAGTCCCCTTGCAATGGTATTTAATTCTTTAATGTGTTGTTGAATTCTGTCTTTTGGTCTTTGGTTGATGATTTTTACATGAATATTGAGGAGGAAATTTAGTATTGTGTTTTGATTTTTGTAGTATCTTTGGTTTTGATAACTGGTTACATAGAATGAGTTAGGAAGTATCCCTTGTACTCAATTTGGAGGGGGTATGGAAATTGGAGAATAACTAGTACAACTTCTTCAAAGTTTTCAGTAGATTTTACCAGTGAAACTATTGCATTCTGAGCTTTTCCTTGTCAGGAGATTTTTCAGGGTTGACTCATTCTCCTTCATAAACATCGTCAGAGGTCAGCTCACATATTTCATTTCCATGTGATTGAATCTTATGTTTATATCTATAGGAGTGTGCTCATTGCTCATTTTATTTAGCTTATTTAACTTTTGGTTCACATAGTTCTTATAATAACTTCTTACAGTTCTTTTCATATCGATAACTTGCAGCAATGTCTATACTTTTGTCTTTGATTTGACTTGATTTGAATTTTTCCTCTTGTTTTCTTAGTCCGTCACATCACAGGTTGATCAGCTATATTAGTCACCTTTTCATGTTTCAGCTTTTGGGCCCATTGATTTCTCAGTGGTTTTTATAGTTTCTATTTCATGTGTTTCTATTCTCCTATTTAATTTTTTCCTTCTGCTCATTATGGATTTATGCCCCAAAGTTAAAATGTTAGATTAGTAATTATTTCAAGTACTAATGTCTTGAGTCAAATAATAAATGAGAAATGGAATTATATCTCAACTGTTTACACTAATGCTAGCTCTTAGAGCAATGTATGTATTTACCTTTGTTCAGTTCTTATTCCTTCATATGGTTTGGGTTATTGTCTAATGTTTCAAACACTTCATTTAGGGAAGTCTAATGGTAATTAACTCCCTCAGCTTTTGTCTGACAAGAAATATTTTAACTGCACATATTTGAAGAAAAGCTCTCCTGAATAGAGGATATGGTTGACCGTTTCATTTTTTATTTTATAACTTGGACTCTATCAGCCCACTGCCTCTGACTTCCAATTTTTTAAAAATTTAGAAACCCATTGATAATCTTATTGATGATCCCTTCTATCTTACAAGTTGTCCTCTTGTTTCTTTTAAGATTCTCTAAGTCTTAAAAATTTGTTTTTGAGACAAAGTCTCTCTGTGTAGCCCTAGCTGGCCTGGGATTTGCTATCGGGACCAGGATAGCCCTGAACGCACAGAGACCTGTCTGCATCTGCCTCCTGAGTGCTAGGATTAAAGGTTGGTGTCATTGTGCCAGGCCTCTGTCAGTCTTTTAAATGGTAATTATAATTTGTCTTGGTGTGAGTCTCTATCTTACTCAGAGTTTGTTGAGCTCATCATTTTCATATTCCATCTTCCATGTTCTTAGAATGTTTTAAGCCACTATTTCCTCCAGTATTCCCTGCATTTTCTCCCTTTTTCTTTTGAAGCCATCTCAATGCATATGTCGACCCACCTGGTGTCCCATGAGGTCCCTAAGCCATGTTTACTTTAAAAAAAAACTTTCTTCTTTTGATTTCTTAAAGAACATTTTCCTTTCTTTACATTTGCAAACTCCTTCTTGCTGTTGAAATCTGTCTTTGAATCATTCTTGTGCATTTTTTAATTTAATCATTATATAGTTCAGCTCTATAATATTTTATTTCTTTTTATGTTTTCTCTTCATTAATGTTTCTATTTTATTGACATAGTTTTACTTTATTCATGTCTTTTGTTCTTTAAGCATCTTTAAATATACTAAAATATAATAATCTGCCATCAGCTCTTTTTCAGAGGCAGTTTATGTTGGCTTTTTGATTTATCCGTTTGAATGGGCCATATTTGGCTATTTGTTGTGTTTATGATTTTTTTTGTTACAAATAGGACATTTCAATCTGTAACTCAGAATTATACCATGTTCAAATTTTTTTCTGAGAAAATGCATCTCAGGAATTCAAATCACTGTCACCCCTTGACTTTGGACAGAATCCATTTTTATTTTGTTGTAACCATTTTTTCTCATTGTGGTTGACTAGAGTGATGAACAGAAATAAATCTCCATTTCTGTGCAATAAGTGATGTGAAGGACAGAAAACTCAGTATTTGTCCATATTGAGAAATCTGAAGCCTACAATGGGCTAAAGGGAACACTGAGGCAGCACACTGCCTTTGGCTTCTGCCTTCTACTTCTGCTGATGGATCCCTTATCATAAGTTGTATGGAAGTGAAGTTATATGGAGGTGAAGAATTAGCTGAGCAAGATTGGAAGTAGTTTGGAATCTCAAGGATCTAGTTCCTCAAAGACTTGACTTTTTTATTGATAGTACTAACAGGAACTCAAAGAGTTAATAGGAAAGCACTTTGCGTATATATAATGCATGTGCACAAATACATTTTCAAGATCTTTGTGCTTGAGTCTAAGAATGAAGATAGCCTTGATTCAGAGGTCTTGCTGCCATTTGCTACTTGTCTTTACCTCTTCTTTTAACTTTTCTAATCCTCAGGTTCCCACTGCATAAAGGCGCATGCTACCATTTTCACCTTTCATCATTTTTGTAGTGTTGCAGTAAGGTTTAGATAGTGCATGTAAATTGATAAATATATTTGATTGTATCATTTTATCTATTAATTTCAAAGTGTTCAAAATCTTTTCCAATCCAAGCCATTTCAGAGCAATGAAAAGTTGCTTTTCCATTATCATTTTTTTTTTTTTTTTTTGTTTGGTCTTTTTGAGACAGGTTCTCCCTATGGAGACCAGGATGGCCTTGAACTCACAGAGATCTGCCTGCCTCTGTCTCCCAAGTACTGGGATTAAAGGCACTTTAAGGTTCCAGATCCCTTCATTCAAGCCATATTTAATCTGAAGCTGTCAAAATGTAACTATAACCAATTTTCTTTCTGCTGTTCTTGCAGTAGTTGAATTAGACCCATTGTATATGTAACTGTCTGGTAATTTGGTAGTTTTGCTAAATTCCATGTTGCAATGGAACTGCCAGTGTTTTGATTCTGTCTACAATAAGAAGAGAGACCCAGAAGCTTCTCCTGGAGAGTCTTTGTTAGATCCGGATGCCACCATTAATTAGACAGATAATAAGAGGAAAAAACCCCAAACCCTGAAATAACTTTAGAGATTTCTTATATATAAGCCTCTATGTCTGCTGGAAATAATGGAGTTTTATTACATTGAGCACAGGTGTTCTGCTGTACACTGCTGTGCAGTGCTGCAGAGCCCTGGGAGGCTGCCCAGTTCCTAGCACTGCTCTTTCTGGAGGCCTGAAGGGTGTTGACAATGGAAAGTTTTTTAGGGTGACTAATGCTGTCTATGAATAAACTAGATCCTTAAGTCTTTCTCTGCAGAGTTGGGACTCTTAACCCAAACCTTTCTTAGGAGAATGTTCTTAAAGTCCACACAGAAATCTAGTTTTGAAAAGTTAGATCTGAGACCCAAACTTAACAAAAATATATGTGGGTGCCTTTCTGTATGCTAAGTTGTTTTCTATTGACTTTTTTATGATAGATGGTTATGCTGACATGTCATTTTCTGTGCAAACCCAGACAAACAAGTCATGACTATTTCCTTTGGTTGTCAGTCTTTGTGAACCTATTTACAAAACTGCAAATCATTTGTTGTGACCAAGTCTCATCAGAAAAAGATCATTAATTTTGAACCATGTGCACTCATCAGCCTCTTCCGGCCTTGCCATACTGAGAGTCTGTAGGTCTGGCTTTCCAAGGAGGCCACACTGGAAGACTGGAAGCATTTGTGAAGCACAGTGGGAATTAACAATGGAGAAACTTGGCTTGTTTTCCCTTTTTCATGTAATTGGAAATACCCCGTTAGCTATGTAAAAGGAGGGAAAAAATGAAAGCCAGCCGAGGCTCCAGGCTGTTGTTATTTCAGTAAGGAAGAAAACGAGGAGACTTTACCGCCCGACTGGTTCAGCAGAGACTGGAAGTCTGTCCATCACCTGCGGGATCCTTTCTTGTCTTGGCTTGCTTTGGAGCTGGTACAAGGGCTGATAGTCTTAACCCTGTTTAATTTATGTAGCTTCAGAAAGAAAGGTTGTCAGGGCCCACATGGTGAAGACAGAGGAAGGGCAGCAGAGGAGACTGGGGACAAGTCTAAACCTCCTCCAACGGGACTGTCACCCTGCTCATCAGGTAAGAAGAAAAACAGATTAAAGCGAGGCCTTTGTTTCCAAATTCCAAGCTTGCAAAGGATGTATTATGATACTTATTTCAAAATATGGTTACATCTTGAAAGCATTTTTGTTAGAAAGGCATATTATCTTTAACAATGAAGCAAGGAAAAAGCTTGGTTCTTTACAGTAGACTCTTAAAATACCTTAGCAGATCTGACTTTATATATATATCTTTTTACATTAGCATTCAAAATTCTTGGCAGGAACAATAGGAATGGTTCAAAGTTCAGTTCATAATCATAAGCAGACTTCTCCATCTTCCTGCTTGGTCTTTTTGGGTTTCTTTTTATTTTTTTTTTTTTTTTTTTTTTTTTTTTTTTTTTGGTGTGTTTGGAGGGAATAGAGTGAGGAAAAACGGGTCACATTTAAACATCCTTCGCCCCCTCTTCTCCCCAGGACGAGGTCCAATTTCATAATAGGATAGTTTTATTCAGAGTTGACTACTTTGGTTTTGGTTCAGAATGATAATACTAAAAAATATAAAGTAACATTTTAAAAGCTCAGACTGAAGGAAAGGACTAGCATGGCTTAGTGAAAGCGTATGTTGCTAGTGGGGCCTCACAACCACACTCAAATCCCGCTCTTGCCAAATCACAACATTTCTGAGGCTCCATATTTAAATTTCCCCGGTGGGGCTGACACAGGCTCTAGGTTTCTGCTCTGTAGTGTTGAAGGAGGTCCTTAAAAATCATCTTAAAAAAAAAAACATTTTTTTCATTTTTAAGTAAAAATTCAAATTAAGTCTAGTTTTCATTTACAGGGAACAGGACTACACCACTGGCAACAGCAGAAAAAACGTCTGCTCTTGGGACTCCTCAGGGTTGTGATAATGGCAGAGCGCCTGCCAACACTGTGTGGCCAAAGAGAAGTTAGACTTGATAGTTGTCAGCATTTGCAGGACCCTGAGATGCCATCTGGTCAAGTCCCAGCACACAAAAAGACTTGGTTAAATCACCCCTGCCTGTCCTTTCATTAAAAAACAGAACGTACAAAGTAACTGCCTTTCAGTGCTTTCATAAAAGTTGGAGCCAGGAATTCATCTTGAACCCCAAATATCACCACTTCATATATGTTCGCTGTCACTTATGAAGATTGTTTCTTTGTAGCCGTCTGTTCTGTTTAGAGAGCAAGATTTCTTTTTTAAATTTGTTTCTTTTCAGGCTCTGTTTAATCGTTATGATATTCATAGCTCTCTCCTGGTACCTCTGAATTCTTTACAACTTAATTACCATATCTATCATTAGAATGAATAAAATGATTATCCCCCCTCACACATGACTTTGATAATGTTTACCATCCAAATTTAAAAGCAAACCACACTGAGTGCTAGGCTACCATTAAGTTTGGAGCTCTTATGACTTAGAGATCTTTCTGAGTCATTTTCTGAAATGCAGAACTCAGGAAAAAAGTGACCCATGGCTAGACACATACTTCCTTTCTCTACATTCCATGACTGTGCATGTCCACTTCCTCCTGTGCTCCATCATGACTGTGCGTGTCCACTTCCTCCTGTGCTCCATCATGACTGTGCGTGTCCACTTCCTCCTGTGCTCCATCATGACTGTGCGTGTCCACTTCCTCCTGTGCTCCATCATGACTGTGCGTGTCCACTTCCTCCTGTGCTCCATCATGACTGTGCGTGTCCACTTCCTCCTGTGCTCCATCATGACTGTGCGTGTCCACTTCCTCCTGTGCTCCATCATGACTGTGCGTGTCCACTTCCTCCTGTGCTCCATCATGACTGTGCGTGTCCACTTCCTCCTGTACTCCATCATGACTGTGCGTGTCCACTTCCTCCTGTGCTCCATCATGACTGTGCGTGTCCACTTCCTCCTGTGCTCCATCATGACTGTGCGTGTCCACTTCCTCCTGTGCTCCATCATGACTGTGCGTGTCCACTTCCTCCTGTGCTCCATCATGACTGTGCGTGTCCACTTCCTCCTGTGCTCCATCATGACTGTGCGTGTCCACTTCCTCCTGTGCTCCATCATGACTGTGCGTGTCCACTTCCTCCTGTGCTCCATCATGACTGTGCGTGTCCACTTCCTCCTGTGCTCCATCATGACTGTGCGTGTCCACTTCCTCCTGTGCTCCATCATGACTGTGCGTGTCCACTTCCTCCTGTGCTCCATCATGACTGTGCGTGTCCACTTCCTCCTGTGCTCCATCATGACTGTGCGTGTCCACTTCCTCCTGTGCTCCATCATGACTGTGCGTGTCCACTTCCTCCTGTGCTCCATCATGACTGTGCGTGTCCACTTCCTCCTGTGCTCCATCATGACTGTGCGTGTCCACTTCCTCCTGTGCTCCATCATGACTGTGCGTGTCCACTTCCTCCTGTGCTCCATCATGACTGTGCGTGTCCACTTCCTCCTGTGCTCCATCATGACTGTGCGTGTCCACTTCCTCCTGTGCTCCATCATGACTGTGCGTGTCCACTTCCTCCTGTGCTCCATCATGACTGTGCGTGTCCACTTCCTCCTGTGCTCCATCATGACTGTGCGTGTCCACTTCCTCCTGTGCTCCATCATGACTGTGCGTGTCCACTTCCTCCTGTGCTCCATCATGACTGTGCGTGTCCACTTCCTCCTGTGCTCCATCATGACTGTGCGTGTCCACTTCCTCCTGTGCTCCATCATGACTGTGCGTGTCCACTTCCTCCTGTGCTCCATCATGACTATGCATGTCTACTTCCTCCTGTGCTCCATCATGACTGTGCGTGTCCACTTCCTCCTGTGCTCCATCATGACTGCGTATGTCCACTTCCTCCTGCACTCCATCATGACTGTGCATGTCTACTTCCTCCGGTACTCCATCATGACTCTGCATGTCCTCTTCCTCCTGTACTCCATCATGACAGTGCATGTCCACTTCCTCCCTATACTCCATGACTATGCATGTACACTTCACCTCCTTACTACATGACCATGCATGTACACTTTCTCCCTGTACTCCATAACTATGTATGTACACTTTGTCTCCTTGTTCCATGCGTGTAAATTCCTCTCCATGCTCCATGACTATGTATGTAAATTCCTTTCCATGCTCCATGGCTGTATATGCAAATTCCTCTCCATACTTCATGCCTGTACACGCACACTTTCTCCCCATACTCCTTAAACACACACTTCTGCTTTCCATCATTTATAAAATAGGGATAGAAATCATTCCCAACATGCAAAATTGTTACAATTTTCTTGTGTGAACATTTTTCAAATATTGGCCATCCTGAGCCTTTAGTACTGTCATTGTCATTATAACACGAACGTGACGCCTGTATTATTTTTGTATCACAGGTAATATGAGAAGAATGTTAGTTGTGAAGCAACAAATAAAGAAAAACCTGAAAATTACTAGGCCAAGGGAGGAACTCCTTTGGAAGTCTACGAGCTTGACAATGCCTCTTAGGTGGAGTGTTCCTTCTACACATCATTATATACAGTTATAGACAGCATGTAATTTAAATGAATGCTGCTAATGTCCTGGAGATGTCAAGCATATCATAACTACTAAAAAATATGCAACAATCTTTGATTTGGCTGTCTTCAAATTTGTTGATCCATGACAGAGGACAAATAGATTCATCCAAAGGAAATCAAAGGCAGATATAGATTCATTTTCTTCACTATATATATATATTTCTAGTGTCCTATCTTTTAAGTGCTCATAAATTCTTCTTCCTCTGTTATATTTCAAAATAGAGATATTTTCCTAAAGGCTAAAATAATAAGCCCTGCGATCAGATTGTCTGCAACTGAATCCTGGCAATTCCCTGGGTCAGAATTGGATGTTTGTGCAGATTCCTTAACCTCTTTAACAGTTTTCTCATCTGTAATGTGGAATAATAGCAATAACTGCTTAGTGGAGTTGTTGTGGTGTTTGAATGGAATATTGTATGCATTTGAGCTTCTAGTAAAAATTGTTGAGGCGGTAACAGCAATTATCAAGCACGCACAGCATCGTCTGTCATCTTTGAATATTTGATTTTCTCTTGAATCTTGAGACTAGTGGTGTGTGTTTCTTCAGTGAAGCATGGTACTGAACAACTGAATGTGCTCCCCCCAGATCTCTACGTGCTTCTCCTTACCTCTGTTTATTCACTTACCAGATTTCCTAACATAAATAGAAATCTTGTTCTTTTGGTGTCAGCTGTCAAGAAGTTTAGTTTTAAATGTGCAGAAGTCCTTTGGTGTCTTTCAGAGTTTGTTCTAGGAGCCTCCTGTGCATACCAGCTAAGCAGGTTCCTTCTACAAACTGGCATAGTAGCCAGGTTTGGTGGCACATACCTTTAGTCCCAGCACTTAGGAAAGAGGCAGAAGCAGATCATCTCTTTGATATCAGGTCAACCTGGTCTACACAGTGAGCTCCAGGCCAGCTGGGAATACAGAGAGACCCTGTCTCAAAAACCAAACCAAACCAAACCAAACCAAAAACCCCTTGTGGTCTTCAATACAATGTAAATGTTGTACAAATTGTTATACTGTATTGTTTAAGAAATAGCGGGGAAAATTCAATGTATACTCAATACAATTGTGAGTTTTCTCCATATATTTTTGGTCCATAGTTGGATCTGAAGATGTGTAAGCAACTGATATGGGGGACTGGTTACACTTTTAAAACATCTGTCTGCTTTGAGGTAGGGTTTAAAAAACTCTGAGTTCTTGATGTGTGCCGAGTCACAATTACGATCCCACTTCACAAATGGGCAGTATTTAGCTCCCTACCGTGGAAAGCTTTAGGCATGAAAACAGGTCAGCATGGCAAGACCATACTTCAGCTATGGAACTTGGCTAGGAAATGGACACATATAACTGTCATCCAAACTTGGATGACAGGGTGAAATGGTCACTGTTTAAAATCATCTGTAACCATAGGTATATACTACAGCCATTGTGGGTAAAATTGAGTAAATGGTCACCCCATGGGTTGGTATTTTGGATATATTTTATGTAAAATGTCACCCCAAAAATCTAATGCCAAAAGTAACAATCATTTCGGTATCTTTATAGTTTTTGGGTTAATAATTCAAGGCCAGAATAGGTGGTTACCAAACTCTTTGATGACTGGATTCTGGCTTGGGGTGGTGGATAACATGACTGGGGCCATACATATGTTGGGGTGGTCATTTGGGTTCTTCAGTAATTCTCCATTTTCTATGGCTGGAATGGCACAGCTCTAATATCAAGCACAGAAAGAACTAAAGAAAATCAGCTGGGTACAGGGATCCATGCAAAGAGAAGCTCAGGGCTCCACATAGCAGAAATAGCCAGCGCTAAGTCAGTCCTCCAGGATACAACACATGCTGTCTGTGACATGGGCTTGATATTGACTAACACAATCATAAATCACATGTTTGAAAAGCAATGGCTTTTGCCTTTGTTCCTTTCGGTGGTTCATGAGAAACAAGAACATCTTTTTTGCTACTACCATATCAGCAATGATAGGAGCACACCTCAAGTCCAAGGATTTCATTGGCAGCACTGTTTCAGGGCAACTGAGGAGCACTTTTGTTTTTATTATAATGCTTCTTGCCATTGTCTTCAGATTTTGAGAAGTATGATTTTGTGATAGTAAGCTTTTAAAAGTATTATATGTACTTAATATGTAACAATATATGTAAATATATACTAGGTCTAGTACATATATATGTGCATGTGCACACACACACGATAGTGATGGTTATACAATAGAATATTAGAACACTGAGTGTTAAAATCCGTAGTGCTTTGGTGGGATCTAGTGCCAGAGGGACTAAGAAAAGACTGAGCTAGAGCTGCTGAAGAGCAGTTCACAGATTCACAGCAGTCTGAGACTAGAGAAAGCCAGAGCAAAAAGGGTGTCTATAAAAAGAGGCCTGGAAAATCGGGTGTGAGGAGTAGATCATGGAGTAGACCAGGCTCCCTCCCTGCCACTGGTCCAGCAAGGTTAAAGCTGGGTTGGAAAAGCAGAGAAGCCAGCTTTTCTTTCTCCTTCATGGAGAGCGTTAATCCACCAGCGTGGACTACAGAAGGCAAATCAGTGTGCCTCACTGAGACAGAAAAGCAGTTTTATGCTGGTTTGTAACTAATAACCGAAAATGGAAAATTACAACTTTAATAACTGAAAGTGCCTGCGAGATTTTGAAATCTGCCCAAGTAGTGATTCAGTAATCTGTTCATGGCACAGGGAGATTTGACATAGCACAAGGGGGAGTTTTTTGAGAAAAATAAAGCTGCTTCGTGTTTCTATCCCACCATGCTGAGACAATTCCATGAACCACTCAGCTACCATCTACCAAAGAAAACAAATACACATCAGTAAGAGTTGGGGATCAAAACCAACAAATATTAAAGCACTGGGCCTATAATGGGACATGCCAAAATCACATGTTAGCATAAGGTAATTAAAATTTGGAAAATATTTTAAAATGCAAATAATGACAAAATTTCCAGCACAATGCTTAAAATGAGTTCCAGTTGAGTAAATTTCTTGACTGAAGCATGCTAGGGGTTCTTCTGAAAGCTGAAAAAAAAAATACCACCCGATTGTGAGGCAGAGACAGGGCTGACTGTCACTAACTGATTTGGTGATTAGGTCACTGAGGGGCTGGTGATTGTAGTTATTCTGTAAGCTTCAGAAGTCTCTAGAACCTGAGGACCTGGGTGACAGGGAGTTGAAGTATATCAGGGACCCCATGAAACAATAAAGAGAGAGGTGGATTCCCAGAAAATTGCTCTTAGCATAAAACATTCAGTGACCTTGCCCGGACTCTTCTTGTTCACAGTGTTTTTCTTTCTCCTTCCCTCCCTATTTTAGTGTCTCTCACCTCTAAAACATTCTGTTCAATTTCTAAGGCCCTGGTGTATAGTCGGCTTCTGCAAAGGAAAGGTCTCCCCCATTAAACAGATATGAGGACGTCGGATGACAATATTAATTTTCTACAGAGACTGGTTTTAGAGATAAAAATAAATATTTACAATAAGAATTTAAGAAGAGGGTCACATTTAAGAATAAGGTCTGCATGCATATGTATGTTGTGAAACTGGTTCTCTAAAAAAATGAGAGAGTATGTGTAAGAGAATCTGGGTTTTGTGTTTTTTTTTCTAGACAGATTTGGGTTCAGGTCTCATCTCTGTTGCATACTAGAAATTTGACATAGTCAAGTTATATAAACTCTCTGAGCATCAGTATTCTCATGTGTCCCAAAGGGGTAATCACTCTTCTTTGGTTGTTATACCATTACAGTGAGCACACACAGGGCACGTAGCCAGTGCCTATGGCCTGCTTTATGCTCAAGGAACATTGGCTCCCATCCCTGTCCTTATCCTGATGAAAACCATAACAGTGAGAGATTATACACATGTATGTACTGTACATGTTACAGGCACATTATTACATATACATGCATTTTTGCGTTTATATGCGTTTGCATCTGTATGTTTGTATTTCCATATGTAAATAATCAGATAATCAATGCAAATTCAAAATACTGGAAATAATGAGAAAACAACCTCCCCAAATTCCTATCAACTTAGAAATATAACTCGAGCTCTGGGAATTCAGAAATGAATCCAAACAATCAAAACCAGAAGGACAAATCACAACATACATGCAGGGCTTCTTGGCAGATGAGTCTCCTGCTAGATGCCTTTTAAGACTGTGTTCCATTTCAGAGTGTTTCTGTGTTTTAGCAACTTCAGGACTGTACCTCACGGAAACATTGTCATGGGTTTTGGTCTTTTTCCTTTTCAAGTCTGTCCTACAAATCTTCTCTTTTTCTTCTTTTACTTCCTCCCAAATCCTCAGCGACTCGACAGCTGCAGTCCCTTCCTCCCACTCTACCATTCACTGTGGATGGCTGTTGCCATTGGAGACCTCCTCAGCTCCCAGCAGTTCTGTCCAGGAGCCGAGGTGGTAGACAGAAAGTAGCAGAAAGTAGTCAATAATTAGGAAAACAGATTTGCAGCCAAACAAAGTAACTAAAGCTTAGAATTTCATATCTGAGACATTGATTTTGCTAATTAATTAGCACAAAAATAATGGTCTGTGGGGGAACACAGCCTTAGAAACTTTTGGCTGGGTCTAGCAAAAATGAACAATAGGCACAGGAAAATGTTAATAGTGAGGAGAGAGGCATTTTAACGGAGTTTTACAGTATGTGGTTTAGGGTCCTCAGGGCGAACATATGCATTACACATCCAACCCCACACTGAGAAAATAATCCCTAATGTTGGTTCCTCTGCTAGTCCTATTAAAAACTCTCCAAAATAGAAAGGCTGCCAATTGCAGACTAAGAATAAATGGCTCATGGTTCCTTCTGAAACAGCATCCAAGATTCATGTTCTCAGCACTGCACACGAAATCACTGGGGGAGGAACAGCTCTGGTTTCCGAGGAGCCAGAAAAGGCCAATGTGTTGGTCCAGCTTCATTTATTTCAGGCAGGGCTACTTTTTGTTGTTGACAAAGGTTTCAGTGAGATGTCATATTCAAGGAAGTCAGGATCTTTGCTTTCGTTAGAATCTAGTCTGTGTAGAATTGGAATTCTGTGGGATGTCATGTTGCTGAATTTATCAGCAACATGCAGCAGAGGGGACCCAGTCAAGGGATGACTCTGGCCAGAGGACTTCTCTGTTAGCAGCACAGATATTTGGAAGAGCAGATCATGTCCTCTAGCCTTAAATAACTGCATAGCTACATGGTTATTATGACATGAAAGGAAGAAGCCATGCGGAAATTAAAAATTGTTTCAAACCAAATTTTGCTCGCATCAACTGAAGGAAACATTTGAATTTTGAGATTTTATAAAAGCTTAGGCTGGAATATTAGCTGTTTGTTGTGAGAGCTGTGATTTTTTTTTTCTCTGACTTTCCTGGGCCTTGGTTTTTCTAGCTTAATATTAAACTGTGGATCTCTTCTTAAGCTATAAAGAACTGAGGATCAAGTGGCAGGGGGTTATAAAACTTGCTCTGAACTCTAAATTCCTTAATGTCTATTCCATGGCCTTTTGCATTATAAAATATAACATGATCTTAAAATATTAACCCATAAGTTATTTAATTTCTTAATTTGGGAATCTGATTCTACAAATGCTTGGCATTGACTAGATCCCAAAATCTTTTATGAGGCTCTAAACACCACCTCTCACTGGAATTCTCATGTGCCTTCTGGTTCTAGGCAGGTAGAGCACTGGGTCAGGAATCCACACCTGCCTGGTGCTGAACCACTTTTAGCAATTACATCCGGGAGGGGCCCTGCTTCCCAGACCCCATGAAACTGAATGGACAGTTGAAGGTTGTTGGTTCTTTCCTGACAGTTTTTACTGTTCACTGTTGCTCAAAAGTCAACATTATCTTACCATTTTAATGTCTCTCAGATTATTAATCCTACGTTCACATTCGGGGGACATTCAAGGCTTCACATTCAAGGCTCTCCTATGCTCTTGTGTTTCTCCTCCAGAATCCTGGGCTCTGTATAAGACCTTCAGCTTGTATGACTATGTCCTCTTGAGCCTCTTCGTCAGGGGTGAGAACATTTAGATATGTTCCCACAGCTTTTCCGCCTTGGAATTTGGCCTACAAGGAGAACTGCATATTTTTCTGCTCCCCAACCCACATGTTGCTGCATGGTGTGATATTTGAGTCTGAGCACAGAGAAGACAGGTATGCATTTCTGAGAATAAAAAATCATGTACACAGAGATACTCTAGGCAATTTGTTAAGGATGTGTTTCAAGAGGTCATCGCTTTACAAATACTATCTGGTATTTTCATTAACTCAAGAGTCATTTCCCAATGGCACTATTCTAAGTCAAACTCCTAACAATATGGTAGTGTCCCTTTTTATTTCTAAGCCCAGCCTGCTTTCCACATTTGCCCCCTTTTATGTGTGGCAAAGGAAAGTATAGTTCAATTGTGCTTCACATGCTGACAACTTTGACTTCACATCCTTGGAATTCTGCCTGGCAAGTGAATGAAGGGCTGATATTAGGTAACATGTTTTGCTGGATTCTGTTTGCAAAGAAAAAAGACTCAAGACTGATCTGCTTGCCATAGAAGTACTTCGTTTTCCTCTAGCTGTTCTAAGTAAGGACTGGATTCTCAACAATTAAATCTGCTGTTATATTGCATTTATAAGGGAATTTCAGAACAGACCAACACCTGCATGTCTCAGTTTCTCAGCTGGTGTAAGACTGAGAGAAGAAAACAAGTCGTCTGCTGTTGTGTTGGTGTTAGTCTCCCTTAGATATTTTGAGTGCATTTGGTCCTAAAGACTGGATAAAGGAGGCAAAGAGATGCTTAGTGAGTGTCACAATAAAGTCTCCAAGAAGTAATTGGCTGTTTGTGTGACAGCAGGCCACAAACAGAATTGCAACAAAATGTGGTCATCTTGGAACTCCTTCGCTTGCTCTGTCACACATATTCAAGATTTTCCGGAAAGATACAGTATATCGATGCCCCTTTTCACTGTAGTATCCATGGAAGGAGAAGGAGAGAGGCTGACATATGCCATGGCTGATGACGGGAAGGCCACCATACAGAATGGATGCTCTTTGTTTACATTGGAAGAGCCCTGTGGCTAAAAGGAAAAGAGTGGTGTGAGATGAAGCTGGACTAGTAGAAATAAAGTATAATCTTGCTAGTTAAAAACCTTTATTCTTGGTCCATGGCAAAGAGAATGTAAGGCAAAGGAGAAGTGGCACAGTTTTATGGGCACATTCACTGGCAAAGTGATGCAACAGACCTTTGACACAGCTGCAATCCTTCCCTTCTGTTCCAAATTACAAACAAGCTATTCTTCAGGGAACAGTACAGTCAGAAACAGATAAGAAAGGTTTAGTCACCACCACCTGAGAAGGGTTAAGGGCACAGCAATACATCCATGAAGTGGTTTGCCAAGTTGGCCCTTATGGTCATCTGGGAAACTTAAAGAAAAAACAAACAAAGACTTCTGGTTTTTCCCTGAAGGTATTCATGATCCAGCGGGTCTGAGATGAGAAAGAGGGTTTCTTTGAGCTTTTTGGGGACTATGGTAGTCAATAATCTCTGGAAGCCATTTGTCTAATTAAGAAAAGGTCTCCTGAACTGGTCTACTGGGAGAGCCAAAAAGTTAATGTTACTTCAGTTTCCCATAGTAATATGCTAAAGTAAGTCCCTCTTTTTATCATATGGCATTTTGTAAATCTCTACTGGACCATAGTTGTGAAAAACAAAATCATATGGAAATATGAAAACATATACTTTTATACTTTTGTGAATATACAAACAAAAGATATTGATTTTAAATTTCTGAGATCTAACACCTCCTTAAAACTCCCAACACAGGAAAAATATTAAAATGATACAGTCTATCTTAGCAAAATGTAGGAAATGTCTGCAATCTGGAGCAGGGTATTTTACAAAAAGACATTTTGAGAATCAGATGGAAATCTTAGGAATTAAAAATTAATAACTTAAAAGTTTCTTAAAACTCACCAAATATTTGGATAACACCCAGAAATAAGGCAATTAGATGGGCAAAAGAGGAAGAAGAAGAAAACCAGAAGATAAGCAAATAAATCATGAAAAAGGGACAAAAAATAAGAAGACATAAAATTCAAAGTACAAATATGTTTAGATCGAAAGCGCCCAGTGAGTTCCATGCCAAGATTGATTTGGAATAAAAACATATTTTTAAAATGTCCAAAGAATAGAAAATTAAAAGTTGCATACGAAATAGATCAGGCATTAGAATCCTGTAGAACTGGCAGTCG
Organism: Nannospalax galili; assembly: GCF_000622305.1. Classification (NCBI taxonomy): domain Eukaryota; kingdom Metazoa; phylum Chordata; class Mammalia; order Rodentia; family Spalacidae; genus Nannospalax; species Nannospalax galili. The sequence goes on along the minus strand of NW_008351881.1, from coordinate 7,044,229 downwards.
ACTTCCCTCTAAATTTATGAAACGAAAAGTAATGCTGTCTCCACAATTTTGTAGAGGTCTTCAGTCTGGACTTCCTCTTCATAACAATTCAAGTGCAATGGTTGACTGAAAGCATTCCCAGACAGGCAACACCTCCTTCTCAGCCACTACACGGTGTTTTCCAATGAAACAAGAGTCAGTCAAGAAAGACAAAGATAGATGAATCAGGATCCAACACAGATCAGAAGAAAAGAAAAACTGCAAATGGAACTTCCAAGGAACAAAAGTGAACCCACAGGGAACCATATATCTGGACTGGACCAGGTTCTTGGAGAAGCCAGGCAGGACTAGATGCACTAAACAAGGAAGTGATAGAGTGTCTAATGAACTTGGCCAGGTGAAAAGTAGATTCTGGAGTGTTTATATGATTTTTTGGTAAATAAGAAGAAATTTAATGAGTGCATTAATACACAGAGCATTTTTTAAATGATAGATTTGTTAACTCCAGGAAAAACAAAGAGATATCCAGGAAAAAAAAGGTATAAGAATAGTGTATTACTTGGCTGAACAATGAGTAATGAACAATATTCATATAATCTAGTAATGAAAAAAAGTGATATAAGTGACTAGAGGTGGTGTAAGAGAACAAAATTATCCCTGACCAGAATGGAGATAATAAAGAAAGCATGGTAAATCATAGTATCAGTAAATGCATCTGCTCTTAAGACGGACATACATTTTTAAGGAAATAATTTCAAAAAGAGGGTATAGTACTCTGATATGGGCAAAGTAATCATCAACTTTACTGTGCTGTGAATCCTGTGAACTGCAGTAACAGCTATGCTGACAAGATCTGCCCATTGGTACAATAATGGCACAAATATTATGGGAGTAACCAACCACTTCCTAATTGGATTAAGGTCCAATTTATCAGATGGAGCCCATACCCTACATCAATATTGGGTTTAGGAACTTGAGGCTAGAGAGGTCACAGGGCATAGAGGAGAGCCCAATACTAGTTTTCTACTAAATAGTATTTAGTATTAAATGGATTGTTGATGACATATTGTTAAACCCATAGATAATGTATCTCTCAATTCTCATTAGAGAAGTTTCCTTATTCAGCAAATGGTGATTAATATAGAAACCTACAACTGGCCAAGAAGAGGCTGCAGAGTGTTTGTTACTGAATAGGATGCTTACATCAAATGTTTGTCTCCCAAGGCTCAGGGATCAGTGTAGAAGAGAGGGGCAGAAAGATTGTAAGAGCCAGAAGTGGGGAAACAGAGTTTTCTAGACTGCTGGTCAGTTACAAAGATGAACTCACAGCAATGGTGACAGCATGGACAAGTCCCATTCAAGCTCAAACAAGACAAAATCCTAGCATAGGCAAGGGGAAGTAGATAAGAAATCTCAACCCTACCTAAGGAAATTTTGACAACCAATGGCTGCTGGGAGGGGGAGAGTCAGTCTCTTTCAAGATGTGACTCTTGGTAGGTTAACCAGTCTCCAGTGGATAGACCTACACTGAAGGACATTTGAGGACACAAATTAGACTCTATAGGACTTTAAAAAAATATATAATAGAATACATTAAATTGTGTGGGGGCAGTAAGGGGAGGTGAAGATAGGGAGAGGGGATCTAAAGATCATCAAATTATAGTGTAGGAAAATTGAAAAACTCAATTAAAAAATCTTTTTAAGTTGAAAGGGGATGTATCCTCCCCCTAAAGGTAGCCACCATACACGCGTGTGCACGTGCGTGCATGTGTGCGCGCACGCACACACACACACACACATATGTGGGGGGGTATGAAAGGAATTAACAACTAAAGGAATTAGTTGTTAACACAACTTTTTCCTGGTTGAAACTTTTGTATGTATTCTTTTTATATAAATTTTATATAAATGGCATTTAACCAGGCAGAGTGGCACACGCCTTTAATCCCAATGCTTGGGAGGCAGAAGCAGGCAGATCTCTGTCAGCTCAAGGCCAACCTGGTCTGCACAGAGAGTTCTGGGCCAGCTGGGGCTACAGGGAAACACTGTCTCGAACATCAACAACAAAATCATATTTGGTTTAGAGTTCAAGTATCAGTCAGGGTTAACTGGGAAAAAGCTAAGAAAGCAAAGCAATTCGGGGAACTCTAGTTTCTGACCAGCATGGGTATAGTTAGGGGTGACAAAGCAGTTCTTCCTGCTCGTCTTGAATCTTTCAAAATACCTTCCGGGGACTGGAGGTTTCAGGCCTATCTTAGGTCTGGATCTCCCAGAGGATATTTGCCTAGTAAGCTGATTTCCTACGGGAAGGTTTTAGGAAACAAACTTTTAAGTGGTTTGGACTCATTATTAAAATGAAAACCTCTGACTGAAGAGGTCTGGGATATGATGATGAATTGGTTTAAATTAGTATGTGAGATGACTTTGATACAAGGAATAAAAGATCCATTCAATAAAACTTACATGAGAATGTTGGGATTGAAAATGTTATTATTTCCCAGAAATATGTAGTCATTCATCCATCCTTCCAATATTTATTTGAACATATTTTGGTTTCAGATACTATACTTGGAGTTGTTGAGGAGATGACGCATACTCTCAAGAAATTTAGTCATTTGCAATGGAAATAAGGCAAAAACTCTCTCGTATGACTAAATCAAAGCACAGAATCCCAGAGGTTATGTGAAAGAAATGGGAGCACAGAGCTTCTGACTAACGTGTTATGTGAATCTGAAGTCAGCCTTGAACTTGGTCTTAGCATCCTTTAGATAAAGTGAAAACCCCACGTCTGCCCCCGAAGAGGGTTCTATGAACCTGGGTGCAGCTAACAAGTAATCTAGCAAACTGACACTTCTCAAAGTATGTCAAATGTTGAATATAGTTTCAGAAGCACAATAAATCCTCTACAGAGGTTGATTTCAGGCTGCTCTCTTCCATTTAGAGCAAGTAATTCCATTTGCAAGTTGACAACAGTGTATTGTGGTGTTCAAAAACAAGGCTTGTCTTTACATCTCCAAGTTCAAACTCTTATTTGGGGTGCATGTGGTTGTTATATTGGGATATTATTTGGCATTTTAAAAGTACATATTCTTTATTTTTTCTATGAGGATAATTATATCATCCTTGAGGTTTACTAGGATGATGCATTTAAAGTACCTGACACATTCAGATGCATTTACATTCGAATGTAGTCTTCCACCCAGAATACATGTTTTCTGAGAACAATTAGGTATGTGTGTATGTATTTGTGTGAAAATCTCAGGAAGACAAATACAGTATCTCTCTGAAAGACAAACAGTATGCCTCTGAAATTCAGAGCCCTTTGAAGATAGATAGGTCAGTCTTGCTCAAAATAAGATTCAGTGGTCAGGATCCAAATTGAAGACAGGATATAAAAGGGTCATTCTTTACTCCTGATGCACCAAGTGGCCTGCCTGTTTTTCTTTGTAGAGGCAGTTGTCCAAATTTAAGTCTAGGGTTAGACTCCAAAACTTCATAGTGAGCTGCTGATCCCACCCTTATAATACTGTTAAGAAGATGCCTGAAAGAGGCTTTGTAGGCAAATTGTTTCACACTTAAATGGGAAATTAGAGCAAAGATAACATTTATGGATGATCCCAAGCTTTGATAAAAGGTACTAAAATAGAAAATGACACAGAAATGTCTAGTGAAGGACTTGTGAAGGAAAGCCGGTCTGCATCATCTCAGTGGGAAGGCTGAGAGTGTGGTGGATTGGTCCCACACCATCATCCCTGGCTCTACTTTCTCTAAGGAAGGAGGAGGAGCCACAAAATTGCCTATGAAGATGGAAGAAAGAACAGCTGGGAGACAGCAAGGGCTGCTGCTGTGGTCTTGATTTCAAGAGCTGAGAGGATATGACACTGTACTTTATGTTTGGGGCACAAGAGTCATCACACAGCCAATCCTCTCTTCTTGTGCACAGAAACACTACTGCCTGAACATTTGTGCAGCTCATCTCTGTGCTGAAATACTGATCCACAGGACAAAACACAAGGAAGCAGACTCTTTTGGGATATGATTAGGCCATGAATTTGGAGTCATTATGAATGATATTAATGTCTTTATAAAAGAGGCCCTAGGGAGTTTGTTCATCCATTCTACCACCAGAGATCAGAGTTAGGAGACATCACTTATGGACCAGGAGATAAGAATGCCTCACAGACTAACATGCTAGTGCTTTGACCTTAGATTTTCTAGCCTCCAGAAGTATGAGTGCTATTAGATAAGCCACTCAAGGTTGTGGCATTTTGTTGTAGCAGCTGACTGGACTAAGACAGACACAGTTCTCCTAACACCAACTCAGGGATTGACTGAGGCTGCCTGCTGCTTCGGAAGCGGGGTTAGGTCTGGAAATCTCCTAGGAGACCAGAGTAGGCTTCAGTGGATCCGGCCGCCTTGGACATCAACCAGCCTTCACGGGAGGCAGGCAAAGGAAACAGTTCCTTTTATCGGTCAGTTTAGCTCAGTTTTATAAATATGGCATCACAGGAGGTTTCAGTTGATCTTCTTTGGAAGAAAGGAAGCAGAATTCCATTCCAAATCTGAAAAAGGAAGGAGACGGACATGGAAGGTCGAGAGTCGTCAGAACACTTTCTCTGCTCCTTCTGACCTGTGAAAGTCATCCCATTTGCCTGAGCTTCGTTGCATTTCGGCTTGAAAAATGAGGGCTAATGAGGCCCACTTTGCAAATTACTGTGAATAGAAAACAACCTAAATGAGCCTGGTGTGGACTGGAGGAGCATTTACCTAGAAGGTGATAGTAGAGTAGTCGCTGGGTTCTTTTTATACTCAGTCATATTTTTAACACTGCTAACAATGTTAAACAACCTAGTTAGCGAGAATGATGTAAGTCAGATGGGCTAGAGAGGATGGGAGGCAGAAAGGTCGTGGAAGAAAACGTGAATAATGAAGTAATTGGTTATAAATGTCAGACTTACTAGAAAGACATCAATTGACTGAGTCCTTGAAGCTAGAAATGTTTCACTCATTTTCGTCTCTTGAATACCCAGCACAGGGTCATCTATCCCTTCTTAGTAGAGAGTTGCACACTCATTAGCAGACTTGGGAGTGAGTGATGTACAGGACTTACTTAACCTATACTTCACTTGATTTTAGCCCAAGGCCAAGAAGAGAAGCGGTATTCTGCTCTCCTTATTACATATGTATGACTGGATTTTTTTCCGAAGCAAAGTTAGTCATGGTTTGAGGGTGGGGGATCTGAAAAAGGGAGGGTCGAGTCATGTAACATTAAGAATAAGAACTCTGAGACCACAAGGCTCAAAATACGTACTGTGGTTATACTTGAGTTTGACCTCTGTGTCCTTAGCTCCTAAAGCAATAATGTAATTATAGGACTGACCTCAAAGGAATAAATGAATAAGAATAAGTGAATTAATCTTTTATATTATGTAGAATAGTGTCTGGCCTGGATTGAATGCTAGCTGTTGTTATTTTAAACTTTTGAGCACAGCATTCAAGTGTGAGATTCTCTTGTAATGTTTTAGCTGAACATTTTCCTCATACATCATTCTTAAACATGTTAAAGCTATAAAGTAATAGGTCAAACTAACAAGCTTCCTAGTAAAACTTGTATATAAATTAATGAACAAACTTGTATATAAATTAATGAGCAGACCAAAAGCATCAGTTTTCCAGGGTTGATATAATGTAAGAAGTCAGATGAAAATGATTTCTAGTCCCTGATTATCACCAAAAATCCAGTTCTAAAATTTAATGAACCTCATTTCCCCACCTCATAGCATAATAGATATGGTCAATTCTGCATCTCCCATTCAGTTTGATTACAGTTTCTTGAGTGTTACGTGAGTCTCCTGTTGGGTGGATCCCAAGGTCTAGGTTTATGTCACAAGTTCAAGCTAAGTTCTTTAAGCCAGTGATTGCTGTAATAAGGCTGATGGTTTGAGGTTTTAAAAGAAAGTGACCTTGTTTGTGATAGAGACAGACTTAACATTACACATAAAGACTTGTAAGTTGTGAGGTATGTTTGGGATTTGGAGGGAAATGGAAGACAAGGCCAACTTCATCTTAGAAAGTATTCTCCACTCCTTGTGTAACATCTGGGGAATGAAAGGGGACGAGTGCTTCTGGGGTAGTTATTTTAGAATTGACAGGATGAATATATCCAGAATAGGGAAGTAGGTCTGGGTGTGACCGGAGCCCTATGACCTTGAGCCCATGATTATGAGCTTTATTAATTTCTGAGAGGAAAAATGGTGGAAATTCTCAAGCAAAGGAATTAACCAGGCAGCTGGGTGGGAGGATCCAAGGTCCCTTGACAACTTCCTTGAGGAAGGACTGGTGTCATTTCCTGATCCATATTAGATACAGGCTTTGGAAAGAAAAGATGTGACCTTGCAACCTAAATTAAAAATATCATAAAAAGAAGTAGTAAAAACACATGTGACATGAAAGAATGGGGGTACTGGGCACTAAAAGTATAAGTGGGTATTGGGCCAGGAGGTAGAGGAAAGGGGGAAGGAGGTAGGTTAACTGAATATGGGTGCATGAAGATGCTGTATGAAACCCCACTAGTTTGTAAGTGAATTAAAAATATAATTTCAATAAAAGGAGTTTAGGTATGAAGAGATGGCTCAGTGGTTAAGAGCACTTACTGCTCTTGCAAACCTCACACTATTAACTAGAGTTCAATTCCCAGCACTCAATGGTTCACAATTGCCTGTAACTCTAGCTCTAGGGGATCTGATACCCTGTTCTGGTCTCTTTGGGTACCCACACACATGTGTGCATGGACGCACACACCACACACCACACACACACACATATACACACACATTTAAAAAATAAAAAGGAGTTTAAACAGAGTACCCTGTTTATGTGCTCAGTGCTGCTCTCAGAAGACCCGAGTTATTAAATAAAAGTCTCAGCCCAGTACAGGTTACTTCAATATCATTGGTCAGAGAGGCCCTATAGCACCCCAAACTATCACCCCATTGCCGCTGGTGGGGGTGGGGAGTCATCAATGGTATTACCCAGCTCTAGACCCTGAAAGCTACAATATAGACATGCCAGGTAAGATGTACTCACTGGTGCAACAGCAGTTGCTAGACTGTTTATAGGGTAACCAACCACTCTCTTGATTGGGTTTGAGGCCTGCTCCACAGGAAGGAATTCATGCCCAGTGCTATAAACATGGTCAGAACTCATGGCTAGGGAAGAGCTCATTGATGTTACTCTGCTGAATGATCATGTTGTCAAAATATTTATATTTATATACATAGACTTGTGTTGCTCTCAAATTTGGTCAGAGGTGCTTCTGCTTATAGTGGGTAGTGTTTAATGAAAAACCTTATAACTCTTCAAAGTGCTGAGAATACGTGACCATGAGTTCTGAGACATAGATGGGACATGTAGATCGACTTTCTTCCCAAAGGCTCAGGAATCATCATGAAAAGGTGATGGGAAGAATGTAAGAGCCAGAGAATGGGGAAGGGTACTGTGAAATGCTGTTGTCTGGACACGTGACTGGCATACATGAACTCACAGCAGCTGTGTACTTGCATAAGACCTGCACAAGATCAAGTCAGTTAAAATTTTCAACACGAAATCGGGAGGGGCTCCTGAGGCTCCACCTCTAGCCAAGAGTCTCCTGGCAGTTGATGGCTGCAGGGGGAGAGAGAGTCACTTTTCTTTGGGGTGGTGGCGACTGGTAGATGCTCATGCCGCAGTAATGGCCCCATACCTCTGCGTATATATTAGCAGCACTAATTGGATCCAGTGAATTAAGAAAAATAATAGGATATGAAGTTTCAAGGGAGGTGTGTTGTGGGGTGTCAGATGGGGAAAGTTGGAGTGAGGGAGTAGGGGGAGGCTTATGTAATCGAAATACATTGTATACGTGTATGAAATTTCAAGGACTAGATAAAAAATTAGTATTAAGAGATATATTTTGTTCTCTATACAAATTACTGGGCTCATAGCTTTCTGTTTTCAGTCTGGCTGGCCTAATGTTCAGAGCTGTTAGTAAGATTCCTTGCTATTTTTCAAGCCACTGTGGCCTGACCAGTGATACTGGATTAGGCGGAAGTAGAGGTGCAGCTATTAATTTTTTTGATTTAAAAAATTGTTTTAATGAAAAACGTAAAAATCTGTTTCCATGCTCTGTTATCTCATTCTCTGTCCCAAGATACTCAAGAGTTCTTGTTTTTCTGGAGTCCATAATGGTTTTAGAACCAGACTAAACTGCTCTACTACCCATCGACCTCACCACCCGGGTTTTTGTCCAGTTCTTAATCTCCCTGAGATGCAGCTTCCTTACTACTTAATGACAATAGCAGCACTCGATGATTTGGGGGGAATATGGATATTTTACGTAACATAAGAAGCGCCTAGCAGAATGCACCACACATAGTAACCATTTGGTAAATATCATAATTAACTTGAGACAAGATCAGGTGAAACATTCTGCAGTGCGTGCATTTCACGATGACATCTTTGGTCTTTTGAGAAAACAAAACTCTAGAGATCTATCATTTTTTCTGTGAAACCCCTGGACAAAACCATCTCTTGAACTACCTTCCAGGTTGGCAAGAGGCCTTGGCTTGTAACTACTGTTTTTCCTTAATAACCACTTGGGCTCTCCACTCAGCTGAGGAAGCACAGAGAGCAAATAGTTCAGAGATCCTAGGGACAATGGGCAATCTTCTGCTGGCATCTTAAGTTGCACACTGGGGAAAAGTAAACATCACTCTGAGTCTCTATCCCCACCGACGACGGCTGGCTTCCCGCCTCACGCCCACCCTCCCTAACACTTTATTTAAAAACCTTGCTTATTGTCTTCTTGTTTTCCATCTTTCTGGTGATCTCCATGTTGCTGTTGACAAGAACATCCGGACAATTATTTGCATGTTAATGATCCCCAGAACCTCTGGTAGCTAATAATTAAATATTGTTAACTGCAGGGCTGTGAGACACCCTCAGTGCCTTGCGGAAAACCTCGAAACAATACCGCTCCAGAGGTTCTCGTACCTGCCTTTGGCTTTAGAGTTTACTATCTGTCCTGGGTTAGAAGTTGTTGGTCGCCTGCCAAGCCCCTGGAGCCTTTTTTGTTAGGACTGTTTTACTTAAAGGAAAAACTGTTCATTATCTGGGCTGTTTTTGTGAAGAAATTCACTAGAGAGTTGGAGCACCCTCCTCTATAGGGAGACTGGGTTAGCTGTGTATCTGTCAGAAGCCATTCTATTCCCCAAGTCAGCTCCAAAGCTTGCCTCTCTGTTTCCTGAAAATGTCTCCAAAGATATAAAATATTTACATCCACGGCTCCATTTGTGCAGCTGAGGAACTAGTGTAAGGTTTGTATTGGACCCTAGTTTGAATCTTAGCCTTTCCCTGAGCAGTGATGAGTTTGGACACATTATCTAAGGTTTCTGAATCACTTTTATTTTAACTTTCAGATGGGTATACTAATGCTTGGTTGAGCTGTTAAATCAGCTAATACAGATGAAGCACAGATGAAGCGTTGTCTTCTTTACTTAATTTCCTTCATTCATTTATCCTTGATTTGTAAAATACACACACACACACACACACACACACACACACACACACA
>NW_008351881.1:6991364-7034628 GCF_000622305.1 Nannospalax galili | reverse complement strand
AGATGAGAAAGTTAAATAAAATGTCCCAGATCACAAGAAGTATAAAAACAAAAAAAGAGAAACAAAACAAACAAAAACAAAATGAAATAAGAAACAAAAACAAAAACAAAAACAGTGGCTTTCCAGAAAAGAAAAAAAGGTGTCTATAACATCTTTATATCAAAAGGAGGGACATTTGTTTCCTGGTTCGAGTTTGTACAAATTTCAAATCCAGAATTGGCACAAATGAATGCAATGGCAATTAGGGACAGAAGTGATTGCAGCAATAACAATACCCTATGCCCTTCAAAAACTACATGCTGTTCCTTGGGGATGTAGCCTACAGGCCAGTGAAGCTCTCTTGCAAAAGCTACCTTCACTAGGCTTGACGATGTTCACGTGGGGTTGATTGCAGAACACGCAGTTCACCCCTAACTGAAGATTGCACTTCTGAGCCCTGGAGGGATGCAATCATTTTCGGCACCCTACTATTTCAGTATCCAAAAATCTCACCATTCAACATTCACAGACATAAGCAAAGCTCCTCGTTGACCTGTGAGGACACCTTTAAAGAGATACTATAATATACAAGAAACTAAGATCACTGATCTCTCCAACCCAATTTTCTTTTCAACTCAAAAGGAAGACTCCTGGATCCTGGTCTTATAAGGGAGCAGCCCTCTAAGAAACGGACTTGCTACATCCTCAACCTACATTCCCAGTCACTTTGACAATGCTGAAATGTCCCTAGGGAATTTCTCCCTGTTCAGTGGTGCTAAGCCTTGCCTCTTTCTGACTGGTACTTCCAACCAGCACCTTGTATTAGGGACATGGCAGAGAAGGATGGACTTGTGCTCCACAGGAAGTGGCAAACATGGACACAGATTCAACAGTGATATGGTGGTTCCTTCACTAGCAAAGTGTCATGTATTTTCTTAAGCATAAATACTTTCTTGGGGGTAAACTTTTCTTGAAGACCAGGCCATATAACCATACTGGTAAAACAATATTCTTTTTTTTTAAAAAATGCATAGACCTTTTTTTCTATGGAATGGTCTCTTGTGTGTCCTGGAGGGACATTTGGTTTGTTCCTGCTGACCTCAAGAGGTCTGGCATTATAGTGCAGAGTGCAGGCAACTTTCCAAGTTAATCAAGATCTAAAGTTTGCTTTTATTAAGGTATTTTGATGAATAAATGCTGTATGATACTGATTCCCACCCTACCCTCAGTTTCAGTACAATATTAATGTTTGTATTTGATGTATCACCTCTTAGTTTAAAAAAGAGATCAGTTTCAAAGGGCCAGTGTAGATCAGAAAAAAGATGTGATTTTTAATTATTTATTTATTTATTTGTCACGGTGATCAGCACATGACCCAGAACCCAGGCAGCCCAACTCTATTTCTGGACTGTTATTATATTTATACTATTCAATAAAAATCAGCGGAGTGATTTTGGGTAGTGATTTAAGAGAACCCCATTTTGCTTTCTGTAATACAGGACAGAGTGAAACTTTTCACTGGGTAAGCTTTTAGCTTGAATTATACTCTAGCCTTAAGGATTTAAGAATGAGGATTTTTAATTAATTTAAAAGTGAGGATTTTTAATTAATTTGAAAGTGAGGATTTTTAATTTATTTAAAAGTGAGGACTTTTAATTCCACCATGTTTTGAGTTCTAGAACTAAGCTATAGCTAATAATAGTTAAGGATTTTACCAGTATCTTAGAGAAACAGAATTGATAGCCTTCATAATCTTGACAGTTTTTTATATTTTTCTGTGTATCCATATATGCTCTCTGTAGCTCTTTGGAGAGGCCGTGTCACATAGCAGATTCATCAGACGTCTGTTCAGATCTTGATCTTGAGATTTATTAGCTGCTTTGGGTAATTCCAACTTCAAGCCTTGGATTTTTTGTTATCAACAGTGGCAATCAAAACATCAAGAAATTCAAAATTAATTCAATAAATTCTGTGTGTGTGTGTGTGTGTGTGTGTGAGAGAGAGAGAGAGAGAGAGAGAGAGAGAGAGAGAGAGAGAGATATTGGGCATAGGAGCCAACTTTCCCTGGCCTGTTGATATTTCCATATGTCTTGCACACTAAGGCCTTATTCAGAACAGTCTTTTCAAAGATGTTTCTATAGTGAACAGGCTTGGAAGACAGAGATCGTATCCACTGCAGGGTAAAGGGTATGTTTCTTTCCAGTCCAGCGTGATGAAGGGAACGTTCACTTCAGAGCATAAAGAACAGGCACACCTACTTATATATGCCCATTACAAAAGACGTGGCTTCCCAAGCACACGTTTCCTCTGCATTTTAACCACTGGACTCGTGCCTGTTCCTCCCAAGATAGTTTAGGGCCAGAACTCTTGTAAATATATCACTCTGTTGTGCTCCAAATAAAACTGTATTAACCAACCCAGTATTCTTGTGTCTTCTGCTGACATCTATGAAATAATGGTGGGATCGTTTGTTATTTTGCAAAAGCAGTAAAATCTCAGACCCTTCTTATTGATGGAAAAATGATAATAAGACAATATTCTTCCCTCCAAAGTGAAAATCTGTGAAAATTATCATTTTTCCAAAGTGTTTTAGGTAGAGTATTCCATAACGTTTTCTTTCTTTTTTCTTCCCCCCAGTATAAAAATATCACTCTTCGTTAGTCTGGCTGAATGGAACTAGTTACTGAGCAAGAGGCAGGATGGTGTAGGGGCAGAAAGGGCAGGCTCCTTGCTGCCTGCCTGGCTTGAAGCTGCCACCCAGGGAAGGCAGCTCAAGGCTGCTCTCACCTCTCTAGGTCTCTGTGCTCCAGTTGTTCACATTTGGATGGACCTTAGGATTTCAACTAGGACCTGAATGGTCTCAAGAATGGATTTCCAAGCATGTATCTATTTTGAACAAGGATAGAGAATACATTGAAGAATGTTGCGAAATGCAGCTCTCTAAGCTCAACCCAGTCTCCTGAAATGAAGAAAGAAAGCCTAAGGTTTGGCCTCAAGATCCTCAGGGTCCTGGAACAGGGAAGGGGGTCCTAACATTGCAGAGAAAACTCATTCCTGTGGAAACATGAATGGAGCAGAGGACAGCAGTTGAATCCTGAGATTTAGATGTGATCCCCGGAAATGCAGAAGAGCAAAACGCGGCTGTTCCCTGCACTGTGATGGCTTCTGGCAGTACTTTTGTGCCGTGCTGAGGAACACTTAGTCTTATACTCCCCTGAGCACACAAGCCATCTTTCTATCATCAGCAGTCACACAATTCTATGTCTGGATGCTGTAAAGATTTGGACTGTCAGTAACAGTTCTGTTTTATGGGCTGCATGTGTGTTTGTTTCAGACAGAGAGTAGAGCTTGCATATCCTAAGACTGCTCAAAGTGATTGTAGAAGTATAAACAGAAAAGGCCATACAACCTGATAAAGAAAAATGAAGGTCAGCAGCATACAGAAAAGTAGCTCAAGACCAAGGACAATTCCCTTGAAAATGAAAAAACAAAACATTTGCTTGGGTCCAGGTATATTTGATTTAGCTCTATGGCTGTTTTTGCAATGTTGTCAGCTAGAATCACTTGAAGAGTTTTCCATGGGTCAAAACAGTTTAGAGATTCTTCCATGGCCGTCACAGAACCTCACCTGCAAAGAGAAGGTTGCCTCAGTTGGAGACAAAAAGGATTCTAATTAGGGCTCTTGGGAGACTGCAAAGCAATTATTTGAGACTGTTACTCAACTCTGAGCTCATTAATAGGCATCTTTCTGTTTGGATAGTCGGAGAAAGAGCAGTGAGTTCATTTTGGCCAAGCAGGCATGGGCCTGAGAGAATTCATATTTTATAACAGAGCGTTGTTAGTTCAGTGAGGAATGATTAGGTTTAAGCAGCAAACAGACTGTGGGTAACTTTAGCAGAAACAGAAAGAGAAAGGAAGGGAGTGGGGGAAGGAGGGAGGGAGAAAGGGCTTATAGTAGTAGCACTGTGAGACTGAAGAATAAATCGGAGGCCAGAGCAGTTCTTAGAGAAGGGGAGAAGTTCCGAGAGTCCAGGGGCAGAACTTAAGGACAGTCTCCCGAAGGTCAGGGAAGAAATGGAGAGTGCTGACTGTTTTGAAACTTTGTGGTACTTTATTCAAGATCCAGATTTCAAGGAGAGAAAAACTGGTTTAGTGAAGGGTCAAACACATTCTTGTTGGCTAAGGAGACAGGGCAAATTGATGATCCCACCAGGCTCTATCCAATGGAAGGTGCGTTTCCCCAAGGACCATCAAGAATATGCCACTAATGGCCTAAGTCGGGGACTCTGAGCTGACAAGAACAATGACTCACTGTATCTAAAAGAATGTTGCCCACTGAGCCAAGCATCTTGAATCGCTGATGTGTTTGATGTGGTCGTCTCAGATCTGAGGATTGTGTTGGGGTCCTCATGACATAACCTGCAATGTCCTTGCAAATAACAAAAACTAACCACAAGAAGAAATAATGTGCTAATACAAACTGTTGAGTCTGCTATATTTTTCCTGCTTCAGATTCTGCATCCTTGAAGTATAAAAAGCCAGAGTGGTTGTTGGCTCTTTTGGTAGCCTGCCTTCCACACAGGTCAGACAGCTTCAGATGAAGGGCGGTGGCATTCAGAAAACTCTTTCTAAAGTTCTAAGAAGGTGAGTTATGGATTTCTTCACATGTATCTGTCTGTGTGTATATGCCACACAAGTGCAGGTGCCCATGAAGGCTGCAGGAGGACATCAGAAACTCTGGAGCTGGAGTTACAGATGATTATGAGGCACCTGACTTGGATGCTGGGAACCAAACTCGGGTCCTCCAGAAAAGCATCAAGTGATCTCTTAACCACTGAGCCGTCTCTCCAGCCCAGAGTTATGAGTTTCTTAGATTGGCACATGAGCATATTTTTACTTGTGTTAAGTGAAGATTTGATATATGCATACTTTATGGAATGATTACATTAAACTAATTAATATGCTTACTGCCTAAGATAGTGATTATTTTATTGTATGTATAAAACCCAAACTTTGAGCAGTTTTGAAATATGTAGTATCCTATTGAGTAAGGTTATCATGATATGTGACATATCCTTTTGTGTAACTAAAACTTTGCATACTTGGCTAAATACCTCCTCATCCCTACTCCCTCATCCTAGCCTCTGCAAACTAACATTCTATAAGTCCGACTCAAGTACTTTTGCAAATTCAGTTCTTTTGGCTTTCACATCTAAGTCTTGGTGTGCTGGGCTTATTTCACTTGCGTAACTCCTCATCCATGTTGTCAGAGGATTTTCCTTATTGTGTGTGTATGTGGCAGCCTCCCCTGCTGATGGGCACTTAGGTTGCTTCTGCACCTTGGCTACTGTGAATGATTAACTGGAGGTGGGCTATCTCCTCAGAATACACATCTCCAAAGCAGGGTAGCTGCACCATATGGTAGTTCTGTTTTTAGTTTATTGACGAACACCACTGCCTTTGCATGATGGCTGCCGTAACTTACATCCCCACCAACAGTGTTCATGGCCTCCCTTCTCTCTATCCCTGCCAATGCCTAGGATAGTCCACGTGTTTGATAATTGCAGTTTCAACAGGTGTGGGATGATACCTCATTGTGGCTGTTCTTTGCACTTCCCCGATGATCAATGATGTTGAATATTTTTCATGTAGGCTATTTATTTGCCTGTCTTTGAAACTGTCCATTCCAGTTCTTTGCCTGTTTTTCATATGGGGCTGATTTTTTCCTATTATTGAGTTGAGCCCTGTCTATATTTTGGGTATTGTTATTCACTTATTAATGCATGGTTTGCAAATAATGTTTTCCCTGCCTCCTGGGCTGTCTCGTCACCCTGATGCACATTTCCGTTGACGTGCACAAATTTTTAAGTTTGAGATCATCCCATTAGTCTACCCTGGGTTTTGCTGCCAGTGCTTGTCATATTATATTCAGAAAAGCATTGTCCATGATGCACAAATTTTTAAGTTTGAGATCATCCCATTAGTCTACCCTGGGTTTTGCTGCCAGTGCTTGTCATATTATATTCAGAAAAGCATTGTCCATGACAGCTTTATGATTTTCCTCTAGCTTTCCAGTAGTATCCCAATTTCAGTCTTATGTTCAAAGTTTTATTCACTTACATTGATTTTTATATATACATTGAAAAATAATATCTAATTTCATTTTACTTCATATACTTATCCAGTTTCATGAACACCTTTATTGATGAGACAGTACTTTTTCCATTATGTGTTTTTGGTACCTTTGCCAAAACTCAGGTCTATGAATATGTAAAGTTTTTTTCTGAGCTTTATATCAAATTCCATTTGTCACTGTTTGCATGATGCTAACATCATGTTGTTTTGACTATGATAGTTTTGTAATATATTTTAAAGTCAGATAATATGTTACTTACAATTTTGCTCTTTTTGTTCAAGATTACATTGGTCATTTGGAGTCTTTTGAAGGTCCATATACATTTTAGGATTGTTTTTACTATTTAGGTGAGAAATGTCCTTGCATTTATGATGGGGTAGAACAGAATCTGCAGTCAACTTTGGTTAGAACAGACCTTTTAACCATCTTAATACATGAACATGGGATATTTCTTTCAGTAATGCTTTACGGTTTTCATTGTACAAACCTTTCACGTCCTCCGTTAAATTTACTCCTAAGTATTTTACTATTTTATTGTTTCCCATTATTGCATTTTATGTATTTGTAGTATATGTGTTTCTGTGGGTGTGCACATGTGTGTATATGTGTGTGGAGGCTAGGGACTGATATCAGATGTCTTCATAAATTGCTCTCCACCTTTTTTTGAGGCAGGTTCTCTCACTGACCCAAGGGCTCATCAGTTCAACTAGGCCAACTGGCCAGTGAGCTTTTGGGATCCTCCTGCCTTTGCCTCCCTGATGCCAGGATTCAGATGTGGCCACTGTTCCAGTTTTCACATGGGTCCCAGAGATTTGATCCCTCATGCTGGCATGACAGACTCTACTGACGGAACTATCTCTTCAGTATCCACATTTTAATTGTTTTTAATGCTATTGTGAATGGACTGTTCTCTTAATTTTGTTTCCAGTTAGTCATCGGAAGTGCTACTGATTATTGTATATTTTATGTGCTGCATATCAGTTCTAACAGTTTTTAGATACCTCTAGGGTTTTTTATGTATCTGATTATGTCATCGGCAGACAGATAATTTTATTTCTCACTTTTCAATTTGGATGCTATTTATCATTTATTTATTTATTTTTACCCAAATGCTTTGACTAGACAGATGTGGACATTTTTGTTTAGCACAGATCTCATAAACTTCAAAATCAATGGTATTTGATTCTCTTCCATGTATGTTCGTATTTTACATGCCATGAAAACATTGATATTGTTTTTTGTCATTGGCAATAGGAAAACCCAGCTGACTAGAGTAAGATCAGTAGGGCAAGCTGAAAGGCTTAAACAGTTAGAGATGCTTCCTGCCTGCCCTTCCAGGAGACTACCTTGACTACCACGGAGTAGCATACAGGAATTCTGCTGCATTAATGCTTGGTTCTTAGTCTACAGTAAAACTATCATAAAGATCATTCACATTGCATCCAAGTTGAAGCCTTAGTACTAAGCAAACCTCAGATTCTGATTAGACACCCAGTGCAGCAGGATACTTTATGCTTTGGGCACCTCCTGGGTACCACACAGTGCTCTAGAGCATCAAGGTCCATAGTAACCACCAACCCTGCTAAAAAGGGGTTAACTTCCAAGTCTTATTTCATCTTAATTATTTTAAATTTAAAACACTGACACGTGATTCAATTTTTGGAAATCATTTAAGTACTTTTGGAATAACTTGTGTGTGAATCTATTTTAACAACTCTAAATATAAAGTATTTCTTGTTAAAATGTAGTGTCCCAGTGTGTAAAATATACACTGGCTTTTGAAGACTTAGTAGGAAAAAAATAAATGTAAAGTATTTCATTAACATTAGCTTTTCTGATTAGATCTTAAAATGACAATATTTTGGATATGTCAGATTAAAGAAAATGTGTTGTTATAATTAATTTTATCAGCTTCTTCTTTGCCTTTTAAAAATGTGGCCAGTTTACAATTACAGACATGGCTTGCTTTGTTATATTTCTGTTGATAATCATGGCTCTACAGTGTGACTTTTGAAAACATCTGCCACCTCACTGAATTGTTGAAATACCCCAGGGCAGTTGCCATGACTTTTCTCATTGTTTTCCAATAAAGGCGATGAAATGAACTCAAAAACGTGTTAGTCTTTCAGGTGTTATGAGCTTATGAGGTGTCGCTAGGACTCCAATCCAGGTTGGAATGGCTCCTCTCCTGTTCCCACTCTGCTGTGCTGCTCCCTGCAGCCTTTGCTAAGGTGGAGAGGTAGCAAGCTTTGTCTCTTGAGTCTTCCTAACCAAGTTTCCTTAACCCTATTTATGATCAAAGTTGGATTGAGCAACAAAATCTTCTGTAAATGACAATTAGAAAAATTTTGAGTTTTGTAAAAAGAATGAAAAAGAAACCCATTTCCATGAACAAACTGAGTTTTATCAATTAAGACTGAGACATATTAGAAATACGAGGGAGAAATTAGTTTACCTAAAGGACTCTGGGTATTCAATGTTCTGGGTTGGTTGCCTTCCTTTTTCTTTCTTTCCTTCTTTCTTTTTTGTAATTTTAAAGGATTTGAAATTCTCAGAACATTATGACTCTTAATGTCTTATCTAATATAAATATCTATGCATATACACATATATATCTATATATTAGGTTTAATAAGAATTATTTAGCAGGACCGATTCGACCTTGGGAATTCTCAAGACTGCATTCATCATATTAATTTCATCCAATATATGATTATCATAAAGAATGAAAGTCTTTTCCAGGTATTAATTTTATTATGTTATTAACCGAAAATCAGTTGGCTTCCCTTTTCCCTGATCGTCTTCTCCACCGTGGGGGCCCAGGAGGGCCAAACCTTCCCGCATCTCTGCATAACTGATGGCCCAGCGTAGAGTTGCTATGACTGAACCATTCTCACAGGCTCACTCTCCACGATGGAAAGATATTCACAGAGAGTGAGGCAAGCATTTAGCAGATCATTTCTTCCATGGAGCTAATGCCAGCTACACGTCTTGAAAAGTGGAGCCATCTGCTCTGCTCCTGCGTCAGCTTCGCCTTTCCTAGACTCCGGCGCAGAGAATGGGGAGCTCAGCACTTTGGTGGTGCGTCTGGAAAACAAAGAACAAACCCGGATGACTGGAGGACAGCAAGTCTGCCTGCCCCAGAAGCTTCCACGAGGCCACCTCTTTGTCTGTATTTCCTATGCCATCATCACCCGGCACTGGGGAGAAGGTGTTCCGGCCCAAACCCCAGCGTGGCCATGTTTTGGCCCAGTGCTCTGGTTCTCCTCAAGTCCTGCGCCCCCACCCCCACCCTGACCTTCCACTCTGCTGAGAACAGACCTGCCAGAGAGCCTTGCTATTTTTACTTCTCTGTGAGGGGATCTCAGGTTACAAATTATATACGGATGAGGTAAGTTTCAGGTACGCAGACTCATGTTTCCAATTTAGCTTGGCACTGGTTTCGAACATTAAACAGTCCCGCCCCAGCCCTCGCTGTTTCCGCTCTCCTCCCATCTCTGGCATCTCATTTCATCCTGATTCCGAGGGTCACTTTGCTTTACTGCTGGGTCCCTCAACCTGCAGGCCTCTTCAAGGGGCGGGCAGGGAGAGTTTAGTTTCCCATGGAAAAAGTTCCTTACCTTCTCGGCCTGTGCTCAGCCCTGCACACCGTCTGTGAGTATGTCTAAGACAGTTTAGGGTTCCCCTTCCTTCACCCATGTTGTCGCAGTGAAGCCTTGAGACGGGCAGGAGAGGCTGGATTTACTGTAATTATCTACAATTTGCAGATTTAAAGAAAAAAAGAAAAAAAAAGGACTCAAGACCCGGAGAACTGTGTGGTTTGACTAGGAGTCCATGGCCAAAAAGAAGGATGGAAGTGTTGGATGAAGAAACTTCCGGTTGCAGCCCTCCCTGCAAACCTCGAATTCTGGGAAGAACGCTCCCTTTTCCCTCCTTCCTTTCTTCTCACCAATTCCTTCTTCATTTTTCCTTAGATATGTTGGATTTTAGTTGAAATCTCTCCTCAAAGCCATTTGTACGGCAAACACGTATATTTTCTGCATTTTGTCTTCTGAATATGAAACTTTAATGTGAATTTAATTAGGGTGGAAGTGCTAGGGAACAGGGGGCAGAGTTAGGTGAAAACAAACAGTGGTTAAGAGTCAGAACCCAAATGCCTGTTCATTTTTGTTTCTAAAAGATTAGGGTGTTCCTGTACTTGATAGCAGCAAACAATACGTCCATCTCAGCTTTAGGAAGACATTTGGGGGGGGGGGGCTTCAAATTGAATATATGTCACTGTACACATCTTTAGGGAATTTATAATACAAGATACACAGACAGATTTGAAGATAAAAGACCATTATTCCCAAACATATTTTTACTGTTTTACCTACAACCTATAATTCTCCCAAGGAAAGAAATAGCTTTAATTAGAAAATACAGTTTTGAATTGTGGCTTTGGCCTTCTCCATATTTGATATGGATGTGGACATGTCCACATATACCTGCACCATGTAGTGTTTAATTATTCTCTAAGCCTCTCAAGAGTGCTGTTCATGCTTCTTGACTATAAGATTGGGGACTGCTTAAAGGTAAGAATAGTGTTTCTTATTTATGTCCTTTTTCCCTTAGCTTTAGTGTTATCACAGGTCTGTGTGCAGTACATACCTCAGTAGAAAGAGCATGGGATGATACATGGCTTGGACAAGCTTCTCACTGTCTTTGGGCCTCGATAGCTTCATCTGTAAAACGGGAATGATAATATAAAGCTACATTAGAGGACTCTAGGGAGCAGTAAATGAAATAATCCCTAAGAAGCAGTAGAAATAAGTTTAGTAAATAGTGTTCAGTAGAGACAGACAAGGATGTGGTTCATCAGGTCAAGCACTTGCTCTGCTAGTGTGAGGGCCTGAGTCTGAATCCCTAGAATACATGTGAAAGTCAGATGTGGTAACACACATATGACCCCTACGGCTCCTATGTCTGGATGGAGGCAGAAACAGGAGAGTCCTTGGAACCAAGTGGGCTGGCCAGCCTGGAGTTTGCTGCAGCGAACAACAAAGCACCCCCATCGCTCCAAGTGCCCTCCATGACTTCAATCCCCCGCCCCTCCCCCACTTTGACCATCTGCAGCTGCTCAGCTCCGTGGAATGCTGCCCAGGTTCCAGTCTGCCCTCTCTCACCTTGTGTCTGGCTGCCTTCCCTTAGTGTGGTGCTTTTGTTTATCACTCATTGCTTTTTATAGATGAATAGATTTCAGAGTTGATGGGCCCGTTTCTTTATTCACCACTTGAACGATGAATGTGCTCTTCAGAATGCCACTGTTTCTAATGTTGCTGCCATAGGCGTTCATGTGCATGAGTTATTTTGAAATACATGTTCACTTCAATAAATACATACAATAGAGGGTAAAAGAGATAAGGATGTGTTTACCTTTATAACTGTCAAATTGTTTTCTAAATTACTTTATCCTGTCAAATGGAACCAGCAAGCTATGACAGTATTCCTTGGTCCGTGTCTTCACCAACACTTTGTATTAGCTATCTTTTAAATTTTTGTATTTCTAGAGATGGGGTACATATATCTCCTTTTTCCAAAATTTATTGATGGTAAGTAACTATTCATATATTTATTGGGTATTTTTTTGTTTTGTTGATTAAACCTTTTGCCTACTCATCATTTCTTAAGAGTTGCTTTCTTAGTAAATTGTAAGTATTGCTGTATTCTGGATACAACGTTTTTGCCTAATACATGTGTCATAGTTAGTGCTGGCTGTCAACTTGACATACTTGGGGAGACAGAACCTCAACTGAGGAATTTTCTCCACCAGATTGTCCTGTGGGCATGTCAGTGAGGCATTTTCTTAATTGCTAATTGATGGTCAGCTTACTGTGGGCAGTGTCAACCCTAGGCAGGTGGGTCTGGGCTTTGTAAGAAAGGGAGCTGAGCAAGCCAGGGAAACAAGCCAGCAAGCAGAGTTCCTCCACGGTCTCTGCTTCAGTTTCTGTCTCCAGATTCCTGCCTTGGCTTCCCTTGATGGTGAACTATAAAGTATAAAATAAAATAGACCCTTTCCTCCCCAGGTTGCTATTGGTCAGTATTTACTCACAGAAACAAAATTAGAACAGTATGTCCTCTATTTTCTCCCGGTTTGTGTCTGTTTTGCTAGCTCTTTTAATCTGTATGCAGTTTATTTAATTTTTTTCCTTTTATATTTTTGTGCTCTTTCTGACCTGCTTAAGAAAATATCTATTTCACTCACAAAGATGTTTTCCCTATTTTTTCTTTTAGAAACTTTTTGGTTTTAGCTCTTACTTCTAGCTCAGCATTTTTTTCTATGATGCATCTTGTTGGTATTTTTGTATGTGTAGTCTGATTTAATTTTTACTTTATAATGGAGAATGTAGCTATCCCAACACCATGTTTTAGAAAAACATTCATTTTCTGTTAAATTATCTTGGGATCTCTTTGATTAAAAAGATGAGTAGACAGTGTAAGTCTGAACTTACTCCTTAATTTCCATTGATCTGTGGGTCCATTCTAGGATTCATGAGTATAGCTTTATACTAAATCCTAGCACCAGACAGTGGAAGTCCAATTCATGCTTTTCAAAATCACTTTTTCTGTACTTTGACTTTCTAAACAAAATTTAGAACCAGCTTATCAGTTTCTTTCATAAAATTTAGGGTAGTTAGAGTGTTTAGTTTATTAAAACAATGTGATTGTCTGCCTTTAAGCACAGTGTGATTGCCTGCCTTTAAACACAGTGTGATTGTCTGCCTTTAAGCAAACACAGTGTGATTACGTGCCTTTAAGCAAACACAGTGTGATTGTTTGCCTTTCTATTTTCTGTATCCCTTAATCTCTTTTTATTTTCCTCCTGTATTCCCCATTTCCAACTCTTTGGAGATTATTTAAATATTTTTTTGCATTTATTTTGTTGGCTATTTTTGAGTGCGTGGCTGTCAATATCTTGGTTTGTGATATTTTAATGTAGTCATTCAAAGTGTATCCCTTGGGGAAATAATTATCTCAAAATAAAATAATCATATATTGGGGGTCTGGAGAGATGGCTCAGCAGTTAAGAGCACTGACTGCTCTTGCAGAGAACCCGGGTTCAGTTCCCAGCATCCACACAGCAGCTGACAACTGTCTGTAACTCCAATTCCAGGGGATCTGACGCCCTCTTCTGACCCCTGTGCCTACTGCATGACACAGGTGCACCTACCTACATGCAGGCATTACACTCATACACATAAAATAAAAATAAGAAAATCATAGATTGTAGGAAAATATCTATAAAATGTGTCTGACAAGTGATTTTTATCTAAGATTTGTATATATATTTAAAAATACCAAAACTCCTACAATTATCTAAGAAAAAGGCAAATGACCTGCTCTGAAGTTGGCCAATGATTTGAACAGACAGTCCTTAGAGTAGATATATACATGGCTAAAAGATGCACAGAAAAGCACTGAAAATCTCTGAACTAGACAGTGGTTTCTAGAGGGACAGACCCTAAATGGTTGTATATATCAAAGTGGATTTATTTATTAGATTGGCCTACTTGACACTGTCCGGGTAGTCCAACAATGACTGTCTCATACCAGAGAGACCAAGAACCCTAGTTGCCCAGTCCACGAGACCAGGTGCCTCAGCAGTCCCAATCTGAAGCTGAACGACTGAAGGATTTCTGCAGAGCCAATGGACTTCAGTCCACATTGGAAACCTGAAACCGGGCCCAGATATCAGAGGGGGTGATGCAGCAGTGGCACAGCAGGGTAGATGAACTTGCCTGTGCAAGTGAAAGCAAGCAGGTCAAACAAGTCTTCTTCCCACTTCAAATTGTCTGATCAAGAATATCCCTCATACGAATATCCAGTGGCTTGTCTTTTAGTTGCTTCTAGATTAACATCATAATCATCGAGGAAATGGGAAAAGAAAATCAACATCAGACCCAGCCAAGATTAACCATCATAATCATCAAGGAAATGAAAAAGGAAGATTAACATCACAATAAAATACCTTCCAAAAGGCTAAAGTGAAAG
This sequence comes from Nannospalax galili, assembly GCF_000622305.1. Classification (NCBI taxonomy): domain Eukaryota; kingdom Metazoa; phylum Chordata; class Mammalia; order Rodentia; family Spalacidae; genus Nannospalax; species Nannospalax galili. The sequence continues at coordinate 7,020,482 of NW_008351881.1, read as the reverse complement.
AGATTGACAAGATTGAAGTGCGGCAAGGCTGTGGGATAACCATAATCTAACACATGGTTGGACTGTAAAATGCTACAGTCACCTTAGAAAAAACAATGGCTGTTCATTATACACTAAAGAAACAACTAATGAGAATTCAAAAATTCCATCGCTAAGTCTTTTCCCAAGAGAAATAAAAATGTGTGCATAATAACTCTTATGTAAAAAATTTCAGAGAAATATTATTCATAATGTCCAGAAATGGACATGGTTCAGGTATCCATCAAGAGAATGGCCCTACAAACCATGGTTTTCCACACACTGGGATTCTGCTCATCAATGCAAATGAACAAATTATACACACTGTGGATGAATCTCAAAAGTATGCCAAGTTAATGCATATTTATTGTAAGATTCCACATGACATTTTAAAACAGGCAAAACTTTTTTTGTGGTAGAAAATTGTAACAATGGTTGCCATAGGTAGTGACTAGGAGATGAGAGGAAACGGGCAGGGCACAAGGGAACTCTCTATGGGGAGGGTGATGGTCTCTGACCTGGTGGGGATTTGGATTACACAGTTATCTACTGTTGGTGGAAGCTCATCACATGAGATACAGAACTTCAGAGCTGTATTAGACCCTTTTCTGTTGCTGTGATAAAATGCCATGTCTAAAAGTAAGCTAAGGAGGAAAGAATTAATTTTGACTTACAACTCTACAGGGTTAGGGTCCATGGCAGAAGCAGAGGCATGGCATGGTGGCCACGGAAGAAGCTGGACAACCACATTTTCATGTGTACAGGAAGTGGTGCAAGGCTGTAAACCTTCGAAGACCGCCCCTGGTGACAGTCTTCCTCTACCAAGGCTTCCACCCTTAAAGGTTCCAGAACCCTTTCCGACAGTGGCACCAACTGTCCAAGTGTGCAAATCCACGAGCCTACAGGGGCTATTTCTCATTCAAACCACCACAGTTAGATGTACATTTTTAAATTTTATGTGCATGTGTGTAAGTGTGTGTCATGCAGGACAAAAGAGGGTGTCAGTTCCTCTGGAACTGGAGTTAAGGATAGTTGTTAGCTGACATGTGGGTGCTGGGATTTAAACAGTCTTTGAAGGCTGTTTCTACAAGAACAGCCAGTGTTCTTAACTGCTGAGCCATCTCTCCCGTCTTTAGATGTGCATTTTGTATGCAAATTTTTACCTCTAAAATATAGAGAATTGTTAGCAAAATTCATCTAGTTAAGATAATATTTTATGATATTAAAGAAATTTTAATCTGTAATTACTGTTAATATTGTCTCAGAATGCAGAAAAGCTACATAAAAAGTCCCTGTAAAACAGTAGTGGTATGGGGAATTGGCATTTACCTCTTACGTATGCATCTATGAGTTGTGTGGAGTGGCTCTGCTTTAGGCTACGGATTTGTGAATTCGTTGTGACATCAAGCCTCAGGTTGGGCCCTCTACATACATGTTTTTCTTTTTCTTATTTTCTTTTTTTTAATCTTGGGGACATGCACTTGTTCAAAAGCAGCGACATATGAATGTAAGGATGTTGACTGCAGTATTCTTTAAGCTTGGTCAAACTCAAAGTCAAGGAATTGGAAAATACTGGCTACTAAGGCATGGTATGAATGACTAACTAATCAGATGATATATGACACACTGTGACCAGGATGTGACTATCTTGTTGCATGAGAGGCTGTTGATGAACAGTTTCAGGAAATACGTAATTATTTACACTAAATGATAGAATGATCTTGAATTTGTACTAAAATAATGTGAAAAGGGAGGAGTGGAAGGATAAAGAAAAAATATTGGCTAGAAGTGCATAATGATTGAAGGTATGTGTGGGTACTGGGGAGCTCATTACCTCTGTCTCTGTGCTTTTACACCTATCTGAACTTTTCCATGATAGAATATTTCAAATAAATCAAATTAAATCATGTGTTAAATACATCACTTTTATATATGAGGAAACAGGTCTTGAGAGGGTGTGTTGTTTGTTCTGTGATGAGACAGTTATCTGTTGGCCAAACGGAACCAGGATCCAGACCAGTTTTCCAGTTGATGTGGCTTTCAGTCATTTATTTGGTAATTCCTTAGATATTTATTTATAATGCTAGGCTCTGCACAAGTTCTGTTACCTCAAATACCCTAGTCTACTGAGAGAGTAACAGATCGCAAGTATGGGACTGCGCTATATTACAAGGTTGTGTGCAAGGTGTGTGAGGGTACAGGAGGGGAAAGTATCCTTAAGTATGACTGAGGACTTAAGTGTGAGCAAAACCTTTGAGATGAAGAAGGGTTTGCACAGAGAATTCCAGGACTAGTTAGGTAAGCCAAAAACTGTGACTGTGACTAGAGTCAGGGGCAGGGACACAGCACGTGAAAAGGTGCAAAGGTGCAGGGGACAAGGCACGGTGGCATTTTTGTGGAGATATATGTTGTTTAGAGGACTGGGAGGAGGCTCGTTGGGTAAAAGCACTTGCTGCACAACCATGAGGCTCTGAGTTCAAATCCTCAACAATAACGTAAAGGCTATGCATTGCCATACATGCCTATAACTCTAATGTTTGGAAGTGGAGACAGGTGGATCTTGGGAACTCACTGGCCAGCCATCTTAGCATAAATGATGAGTTTCAGGTTCACTGTGAGACCTTGACTCAAGGCACAGTGTGTTAAAGCAGGACATTTACTGTCCTCCTCTGGCCTCAATATGTATATACACAGACATACACATGCATATGCCACATGCACACATACATGTTACCTATAGTGTGTGTGGGTGTGGGTGTATATCTAGGGGGCCTGGGGAAAGAAGACAGGGATGGTAAGCTGAGCTTGCATGCTCTGCAAAAAATTGAGATTTAACACTTTGGAGAATTATTGCTTTGCCCAATTACAAGAACTATCTTGGGACACTCATTAAACTCTAATAAGCCCTTAAGTCCTAGCTGTGACTGAATGAACAGAAGCTCCAGGGGTGAGATAAGTTTCAAAAACACCACCATGGATGCCACAGAAGAACTTTAAGCAGAGGAGTGACTTGTATGTTAGGAAGACCACCCTGATACAGCAGAGAGATTAGATTGGTATACAAAGCTAGAGCCAATGAATCAGATGCCTGCAGGGGCTATAGTACGCATAAGGAGATCCTGACCATGGTGGCAGTGACACTGGCTGAGAGGAAAGGGGATGGGGCTGAGGACCTGACGGCTCCCATTAGCTCCTGCCTGTGCATAGTAAGAGGACTCCTTCTCAGTGTCTGGCTTGGTGGTAAAACGGTGCCTGCTGCCTTCTTTCAGGCATGGTATACAGAGAATCAGAATGAGAAGGCGCATGAGGTTAGACATGGGCTCACTCTGGGTTTTATGTAGGCCGAGTGCCATTTGGACCTCTAGGGAGAAGTGCCTAGAGGGCAGGTCCTGAGCTCAAGAACAAGAATTTAGCTAGAGATAGTGATTTAGAAAGTGTTAACAACTCTAGGTTTGTGTTCAATGTCTCAGGAAGATTACGCAGTTTTAAAAGGACAGACCTCAGAGTCCAGGAAAGAAGCAGCATTAAAGGGATTGCCAGACAGGGACGTGGAGGGGGGGAGAAAGAGAAGGAAATCAGAGGGAAGAAGGTAGACACACGGTCACAGATGAGGCCACAGACTGGACGAAAACACAAGCAACTGCTGGTATCAGCGAGTGTGCCGCCAGTGGGATCCAGAAAGAGAATTTAGATTTGGATTAAGAGCTGAATTGGAATTAAGGGAGGAGAGAACAAGCGTAGATGACTCTAGATGCTTTTTTCTGAGAACAAAGTGTTCCTGTATTCTTATTGAAGTAGAAGAAAGACGACTTGTGTTTGTGGTGGGCATGGTTTGTATAATTAAGCATCCTGGCAAGACCTGTGCTTCCTGACAGGTGTGAAGGTTCACTTGTCCACATGTTTAGGTAACTGACAGGAATACCACTTTAGTCCTTTTGTTGAGAATTCATCAACTAGTGATTCATTGTTAATTTATGGCATAGACTGAATAATTTGGAGCAAATTTGTTTGAAAGAATTTAGATGTGACAGCAGTGTGTTTAAAGAATAAATATTAATTTCATTCACGGAGTGCCCAAGTAACCGTGGTGAGCATCTATTCTCAGGCCTGTGGCATTCTTGTGGGTTTGTGGACATCAGAGGGTTATGAATGCTGTGTACAGTTTTAAGCACATGAAGGACTGGAAATTTATCAGCTCTTCCCAAGCTTTCAAAATCAAAACTTCAAGAGGATATTGACAGATTACTAAATGTGAGTTTTGAGACAAGCTGTCAGGACAACCATATGGTAATATTAATTTTTTCTCTGTGATTTAATTTCCCCCCAAGAACTCTTGGGGTTCTGTGATCAAGTTTTACAGTGCTTATCTGCTTGTTTTAAAGCCCCATTTCATATTTTATGTGTTTACATCATAACTCAAGCACTATTGCATTTCTATTTCAGTCAAACTGAGAACATCCATTACATTTCTCCAACCCCTTGTAACTTAGCTGACATGAAGCAGGATTTAAAAAAAGAACTTGTTCTTCAATTCTATTCTGAAACTTGTTGACACCACTGCCCTACCCCTTTCCCTCCCATTTTCATCTGTGAATTTGAGAACATTTTTAGGTTGACAAGAATCATGGGAAATAAATGAAATGCAGATGAGTTTTATAGTTGTGCTACAGCCAAAACTTATTTCTGAGTAAAGAAAATGTTTTAGGTAAGGGCTTGGGGGCAGGGGTGCGGGGAGTGCCTCCAAATGGAACAGGATAAGCTTCGGAGCAGGGAGGACCATCCTCACACAGTGGCTTCAGCTATAGCTGTGTGCAGGCAGCACACACCTTAGTTCTGTGGTCTCCGACCTCCCAGATTCTTCTGTTTAAATCCTGACTCCCAAAGTGATGGGATTGGAGGTGGGGTTTGGGGTCAGATGGTTTGACTCTCCCCTCATGAATGGGATTAGTGCCCTCATAAAGGATCCCAGGGAGACGTCTGAGGACCCAAGAACAAGGTGCCACTGGAACAAGGACGTGGATTATCATCAGGCACTGTGTCTTTTCTCCACTCAATTTTGGATGTCCTAGCCGCCAGAACTATGAGACATGAATTTCTGTTGTTTGAAAGTCCCTGCCTGAGTTTATGATATTTGTTATAATACATGAACTCAGTTAACTCTGATGTTTAAACTTCAGCAAGAGAGGCTTTTTTCCTTTTCTGCCTCAAGCCTACACTTGGGGCTCAACTGCCCCCACCTGGAATTGTTACGGTCCAGTTTCCCCACCTAGCTAAATCCTAGGTCATCACTACATCTGACCATATTCTGAAATTCCAAGACTTCAGAGTTTCCGAACCAGGGGGTCCCAAGCCCGCTTCTTGGGCACTTGCAGATGTCATGTCTGAATGCATCGTTGTGAGGTTGTACCCCACCACTGGAAGTGGGAAGGGGGGCAGCCAAAGCACAGCTATTCACCGAGACTATGAAGGGCCCTTCACTGTCTTCGACTAGGTTCCAGCGTGTGATCAGAGATTGAGCTCAGAATGGAAGAGTAGTTTGCAGACCAGGGCCAAGGGCCATGCCCCATGCTCCAGTACCGAAATCTGGAGGGTCTGAGAGTTCTGCATCCATACCTGAGTGCACGGGTCATTCTGACTGTACTTTCAAGAAATGGAGAATACATTTTATGAAATTGTTAGGTCTTAAATTGATGACTGTTTCGCCGTTTTGTGTGCAGACATCTCAGAGTGTGTGAGATATGACAGATATGACACCAAGCAATCCTCTGTTCATGAGATGCACCCTTCGCTCAACATTAAATTCCAAGAGATTTAAACCCACATGACTATACTTGTGGAGCACGATTTAAGCTCTATGTCCCCGCTGAACTAACCTGCTTGGATACCAGGCTAGCAACCTTGGAAGCCTGGGCAACCATGATTGTCCCCTCCCCTCTCTCCTCTCCCCTAATGGCCTAGCTCCTACTTCCTCTTTCCTGGACTTTTTCTGGCCGTTATTTAATACCATATACTTGGAATTAAGGTATTGGGACCTACCTAACTAGGCAACAGAACCATCTTGATGATTTCTGCAGTGTTAATTATGGGCCAACTACACCCCTGAGTCCCTGTACACATAATATAAAAAGCCTTCACAACACAGGAAGGTATTATTGTTCAAGGATAAGGGAAAGGTTTCAGGTGAGAGAACTTACCCAAGGGCAAGTAGTGGGCAGCTGGGGTTTGGAGCCCAGGCATCTCTAGCTCTGATTCTCTGCCGAAGTGCTTAGGGGTTTCCCTCCACATCAAGCATACCGGCTCACATGGTGTACACGGCAGTAGCCATCTGTGCTGTTGCCTCCACTGGTGGCTGTGCACAGTCAGCCTTAGACCACCTTCATTGGGAAGCAACCCTCGCTTGTAGTAACAACCGTCCTACTCCGTTTGGCCATCCAGGTCTGTCTAACTCTACTTTGCCCCAGAGATGAGCTCTGTCGTTATCTTGGGGCTTGTCATGGTCTATTTGCTGGCTATAATGGAAGGTTATCTTCCATCTGGGTCTAAAGTTTACCAAAAGTACAAAATTTCCTACAATTTTTTTATTGACAAGATGAAGACAAACAGATACAGTGAATATATAACACAAAATCAAAAAAAGAGTCCTAAAATCCACAAAAGTGAGTCTTATCTGAGGTACCCCTGAATGAAACTTTCATGAGATTATCTTAAAGATACTTTATTATTATTTCGTAATCTTTATTGGGCCAGTTCAATGTCATGAAGTTCAGTGTCAGTCTGAAAGCAATTGCATTCATTTTTAGAAGCAAATAATCCCCATTTGCTGCTGGGAATTGCTTGTACCTCTGTCTAGATTAGCCCAGCTGACTAGGAAGTTATGTTAGTGAAGGAAATATCAGGCATTGATAACTGCAAGCTTTTCCCTCGTCCAGGATCTTTCTAGGACTATGAACTGGCCAGCGGGGCTGGGTTCATTTTGCACTTAAATACCACTTGTAGCAAGTGGGATGGTAGAAAGGAAGTCCGGGCCCCAGGCTGCGCTCTCAGGTTGACCTGAGGCAAATCACAGATTTTACTCTTGCTTTCATCATTCATCATTTGATTTGTTCAAGAAACACACTGAAATGCTCTTTTGTATGATTGAGGAGGGTTTTGTGGAATTCTCAGGACAATGTCACTATCTTGTACTCAGGCTCAGTGTTTAGGAAAACTTGGAGTCCATGTGATCTGTAACAAAGTCAAAGCAGAATTCGAGGCCTGGTTTTCCATCCTCAGGATTCCATTCTTGTAATGTGACAATCAGAAGATCATCACTAACAGAGCTTATTTTGTAGAAAAGAATTCATTCGGGAAACTCGGGTAGCTGGGCCTCGTAGTACAAGCTTATGATTCCAGCAACTCAGATGCAGAGGCAGAAAGATTATAAATTCAAGGCCTTCCTGGGCAGCAGAGTGTCAACAAGGCCAGCTTTGGCAACTTAGTAAGACCCTGTCTCAAAAATAAAAGATAGGGCTAGGGATATAGCTCAGTGCTAGAGCTCATGCCTAGCATGTACAAAGCTCCCTAGTATCATTACAGTGTCAAAAGTATGAAGTTACTTGTAATTAACTACCCAAATTAGGATTTTTAGAAATTTCACACAGACGAGTATTCCAGTTGAATCACCATATGCTTACCAAAAGATAGTCTTCTTAGTGGGAGAAATTATAACTATATCATTTGACATAGTGAAATATTTTTCCTAATCACTTTTATTCCAAGGATGGTTTGACTGTTTTAACAAATATTATATTAGCAATTTATTTTTGTTTTTAAAATGTTTTTCTAGAACCACAGCCATTTAGCTAGCCAGATATCTTGGTCAACTTCCCCTAAAGTGACATTAAACCATTTTCAAGTTTTATCTTTTATATTTATTTTAGCAATATTGTTTTCATTGAACTAATGTCCCAGGAAACATGGCAGGAGTAGAGTAGCGGTCACATCACCACTGACTCAGGTCATACCGCGGCATGCCATTTTTGTCATGATAAATGACATTTTTTTTGCAGTTTTTAATGTATACCTGTTCTAAAATTATACATTTCATCAAGAATTTTCTTCCTTGTGAAATATTTTAAAAGTTACAGAAATATATGTACAGATAGAGAGATGTTTTGTAAAAAGCTAGACAATTCAATTCTAAAGTTTCTGAAGCAATAACAACCAAGAAAATGCTGAAAATTACAATAAGAGGTTACTACACACTGAGCAGGTATTAAAACCCATTGTAAATCTACAACAATTACACCACCATAGTCTTAGACTGTGAGTATAGATCAATCAATAAGGAAATATAAAAGCTATAAACCCAGATACATAAAATAATTTAGTGTGTAATAAATGTGGCATTGCACATTCTAGGGTGACTGATAAATGGTACTGAGACAACTTGGTATCCAGTTCACATAAAAAGAAATTTATATGGTTTTTAACATATGAAAAGATGACAAACCTCATTCCTAATAAGAAAAATGCATATTAAAGCTGCAGGACAGTCTTCACTCTTCAAACTTAGCAAAGATGAAAACACAAACAAGTTTTTCTAAGATTTACTTTTACTTTTTATTTTTTTTATTTATTTATTTATTTATTTATTTATTTATTTATTTTGTGTGTGTGTATGTGTGTGTGTGCAAGTGTTTGTGGGGCCAGAGGAGGGTGTCTCATCATCTGGGCTGGAGCTACAGGTGAGGATAAATTGCTCAATGTGGGTGCTGGGAACTGAACCTAGGTCCTCTGCAAGAGCAGCAAGTGCTCTTAACTACTGAACCATCTCTCCTGAACAAGGATTTTAAGAATCAATACTTTGCTTACTGCTATTAGGAATGAAAATGGGCTCAGCTTCTAGGATAATCCATCTAAAATGTCTGCATCTAAGATGAACACACCATTTAGCTGGGACTTTTACGTCTAGGTTTAGTACTGGTCCTTTTTTGAAAACGCACTTAAGAACTCATTACAGTGACTGAAAGCAAGAGGATGAAATTATGTTTTAATTCCATATGTACACCTTCATGTTTTCTGAATTTTATGTATAGTTATCAACTTAAAAATAAAAGTGATGAAACCAAAACTTACTTTTTCTATTCACATAATTTTTAAATACAAATTCAATAAATACAATTTCAGTTTCATACTTTATCCCCCCCCTTTATTAAGTCTAATTCTTTAGGTCATGTTTCCAAATTTCCAACTTATTTTTCCAAGTGCGATTTTGGTTGCCACCACTTGTGCTTCATAATGGCTCTTGTTAATTGTGAGTTCAGCTACATGGCTATTTTTATTTATTTTGGGTGTTACTCCATGAGAAAATTGTGAGCAATTCCCGTTTGAAATGTATTAACTGATGTTGTTCACAAAGCAAGAGCGAACAAATCAGAGTACCCTTAGTTTCAAAATGGCCAGGTCAAATGTCCCATTGAGGTGACAACTTCCCTGTTGAAATGAAAGTCATCGGAAACGTGTCCTTTCTTCCATTCAGAGGCCCTGGGGTAACTTATCTGTGTGTGAAGAGGTGTTTTAGAGTAGATGGAGACAGATTGGGGACTAATACGTTAGACAGATGATGAGCCTATCAAAATATGTACAAATTTCAGAAACCTAACAGCATCTAGCATGTCTTAGCAATCGGCGTCCTGCGTGGTGGTCTAACCAGATTAGTATTAAGCCCCACCTTCAGCCCCCTAGGTGAGGTGAGCTTGCTCCTTAGTGTTTGAAGAAAACCTCAGTGATGTGAAAGGCTGATATAAATAATCATAAAAACATTCACAGAGTTTGATTAAGCTGAGCATTTCCTCAAGTTGTTACAAATCTAATAACTCAAAGTAAGGATGATATAATTCTTTATGATCCTGGGAAATTAGGGCAAGTGAAGCTGCTTAAAGAATTCATTGCCAGTTTCATTCAGCACGCATTTATTGAGTGTCTAGTTTACACCAGGCTCTAACATGTGCAGGCACTCAATTTAGGAAGATAGATGAGGCATGTCTCTGCAGACCAAAGGGGACTGGCATTTGTTTAATCCCTACATTTTCTTATTGCACTGCCAGGTAAGTAGATGGAAATGAATGTGGTTATTTGTTAGAACTTTCACATAGAGTCCTGGAACAATTAAAGACTTCAGCCTTGGAGTGCAGCTTAAGAAAACTTTTTTTTTTTTTAAACCAGCAAATGGTGAGGTTCATTCTTACAGTTTCCTCTGTATCCTACGCCATTAAGATGCCAATTGATTGCTAATTGCTCTGCATTATCCATAAGCCAGCTACAAACATGTTTAATGGCACGCTCTTTGTTGTCATTTAGGGGCAGTGACTGCTGTCTCTTGGTGCTTTGGAATATTTTTTTCCCTGAGCCTGCAAAGTGTTTGGCTGGCATGCAAGAGCCTGAGGAAGCTTAAGAAGAAACCTCATCCCATGAAAGATAATCCTGCCACACCCTGAAATGGATAGACGGCCATGGCTTGCCGGTGTGCACATAGATGGCTAAGTGGAAGACATGTCAGCCAGATCTGTGAAAAGCGCCACCGCACAGCCAGCCAGCTTTGCCGGAAGAGGATGCCACTTGCCAGAGGCAAACATAGGGATGGCCATGAAAATCCTGTTCTCCTTCCATCAAGGCTGCTTCAGAGCACAATGTGAAGACTGAAGGGAGGTACCCAGGAAGCCTTTCCCTGCTTGGAGGGGCTTCTGCACTGAGTTCAGGATTTTTCCTGTATCAGGCACCAGTAGCTGACAATCAGTTCTAAAGCAGAAGTTCAAAGACTTTTAAAGTTTAAAGTAACTATGGTGTTGGCCAGATAACTGCAGCTCTGGGATGAGAGATGAATGGAGAGAGAGAATGATACAGCATTAAACCCAACGAAGTGTGGTTTCAGGGCTTTCCATTGCTGTTTCTCCTCATGAAGACTTAGGGTGGCTGGGCTAGCATTACTGGCAAGAACAATCAAGTGGGTCAGTTATATATCTGGGGTAGTTACCCTAGCACCCATGACATCTTAAATCACCTCCTCAAATCTTTTTGGTTTTCCTTTTTTTTTTTTTTTAAAGAAAGTGTCTTATGTAGCACAGGATGGCCTTGAATATCCTATGTAGCTGGAATGGTCTTGAACTTCTGATCTTTGAGTCTCTACTTCCCAGCTGTTGGATTAATAGATGAGCACTACCATGCTCAGCTTCTCAAATCTTCATGTACCTCCTTTTTGCTTTGAAGGGTTGTTTCATGTACAATTCTATAATTATGCTTTAGCTAGAGTACTGTGAGGTCTTGTCAGTCCCCTAACAACGTCTGACATTTCTGACTCAACTCTTGTCATCCGAAGCACCCTGGCTACATTGTGCTAAAACCAGGTTGTCTCTTTGCTTTCTGTTAAAGACCTCTTTGGTTCTTTTCCAGGCTTACAGGATGAAGCCTGAGGATGCTCTTGGTAACCCCTGAGGCCCTCTTTCCCAGGCTAGTGTATGAACACACCACCCTCCTGGAGTATTCAGTTAGCTTGTAGCTTCCTTTTCTCTGGGGAATCACTCTTGCTAAATGGGAGCCTTTGTATCTTGGAAGATGTACCCCCAGTCTACAGCCAATGCTGAAGGAAACACAAAAGTTTTTTTTTTTTTTTTTTTTTTTTTTTTTTTTTTTTTTTTTTTTTTTTTTTTGGTCACAGGGCAAAATCTAAAAGAAAAGCATTCTCCACTGTCCCTGACAGGTCTGGGGTGAAGTTTGACTTTAACTAGGATCACATCCTGATCAACCTACTGTCTTATCCTGTTGCCTACATCCCTCTTCCCTTGGGAACACCAAAACTAGAATTCCTGCCTCAGGCTCGGCATCAAGAGAACCTGACAATCACCCTTATTATGAATGTTTATGGCAGGTGGGTACTGCTCTGGGAGTGGTAATGTGATTGGAGAGGGCTTAGCACATAATTTACCCTAATAAGTGTTTGCTAAATGAATGGATTTTCCAGGCTTGATGTTTGGATTTAAAGTAGCACAGCTATAATCAGAAGATCTGTTTCCCAAGAAGGGCCTTGCTCACTGATTCACTCCTGGACTTAAAATGAAATGACTAGGAAAATTTCATAAGGCTTATTGCTGAATAGAAGGAAATTGATGATTGTTAATGATGTTATTAATCAGCAGAGATTATTCCATGCCAACTTTTCCCAGCATGTCACTAAGTACCTTGTCTGTGGTAAGTTTCATGGAAAAAAAAATGGTAACAAACAACAACAAAACCCAAAGAACCTTTTATCTTAAGTGAAATCTTACCTCAACGTGGAGAAATTATTTACTCCAATGAAACAATTAGAAAAATTATATAAAACACGATGTAATCACATGCTAAAATGTATTTCATAGGCAGTAAATTCTGAAGGAGCTCAGAGAAATCAGTGTGGGTGTTACCAGTTAGGCAGGTCTAGGGGGCAGGTAGGAGCAGGAGGGAGCGGCCGTTCCAAGTGGGTGAAGTGGTTCAAACAAAGATGTGAGAAAGTAGTGAGGTTGGCGGGATTTGCCAGCACACAGTGAACTAGAAAATGTTTCCCTGAAGTTTGAGAATACCACGTGCTTTTGCATTCCTACATAGTCACTCATTGGTTTACTAAGTGGTCACCAAATAGTTTTGAGCGTGTGCTGTGTTCCAGGAACTACGCTATGTCTTGGGAATAGAAATAAAGAGGATGCCCATCTTTAGTCTCAAGGAACTGGTAGGTCAGCAGTAGGTCATTGTAACACTGGGTGGTCCTGGTGTTGTAGGATTAACAGAGGTACCAAGAGAGATCAAAGGAATCCAGACATACAAGCAAGTCAGAAGGCAGAAAGTCACATCTAATTTGTGGCATAAAGGATGGACAGAATCAACTAGCTACAATAGGGTGCAAGGGAAAAATTCTAAAGATGCATGTGTGTCTGGACAATAGCGAGAACAGAACAGGAACAGTAACCAGGAGTTAGGTAGGGAACCACCATGTGAACAAGGAAAGGAAAAAGAACTTTATCCTCTCCGAAAGTCCCTGAGAGCCAGTGACTAAGAATTAAAATGTTATGACCAGTTTACTATTTCTGAAACAATGCATTAGCTGGAATAGTTTGAATAATAAGACACCAGCTTGGGAACTAAGAGGTGCACTAAGAAATCTTGTCATATGGTAAATGATGGTGGCAATGAAGGATATGCAAGAGCGACAGGAGTATGTGTTCCATCAGGGTCCAGAAAGCAGGAGAAGAATGGCTAGTAATGACACTGGGAAGTTTAGAGCAAGGGTCTAGGGCAGGGACTGATGAGATTTTCATCAACTTAGGGAACTGAAGAAGAAAAATAGAATTGTGGGAAGATGATGGCTCAGTGTCAGACCTGTTGAGTTTGAGAGTCTTGAGAATATTCAAATGAAGGTTTTGAGTGGATGGATCTAGAAGTTAGAGGAGTTTGGGGGCACTAATACAGACTTGGGGTTTCTATTAATAAGGGCTTAGTTATCACCACCTTCCCAATCTTACTGGAAACTTTTATTTTATTAAGAGAAATTAGGAACTTTCTAGAAGTTGTACACAGTATTTGGAGTATGGCTGAAGATGGGCCTTCTCTGGTACTGTGAGCCGTGGATGTTTATGAGTCTTCACAAGTTTGTTTGACTCTCTGTCTTCCAAAATAGAGAGACTGAAAAATAAGTGAGGGTCTCCTTTATCTTTTTCGCTGATTTCTCTCCTCTCCTCATTGCTTGTTTTGTGGTTCAGATACTTACCTGCTGGCAATTTGAACTGTTTTTACTAGATTTCTTAACATCTCAGCATCCATACCTATATACTTTCCCCAAACTACTACTAACTATACTAAATCCCTTTTCTTCTGGGTAGCAGGAAGCCTTATTTTTGTCGGTTCCTTCTAGCAATCCTCAGCTTGTTCTACTGAGTGTGGTGGTTTGGATGCAATGTCTCTTATGGGCTCAAATATTTGAACACTTAGTCCCCAGCTGGTAGTGCTGTTTGGGGAGGTCATGGAACTGTTAGGGAATATGGCCTTTCTGGCAGAAGCACATCACTGGGGGTGGGCTTTGAGAGTTTGTAGCATGGGCCTGCTTCCAGTTGATTCTCCATTCGTGTTTGTGAGCATTCCGCTTTCTTCTCCTGACACCATGCCTCTCCGCTAGGATGGACTCTTATCCCTCTGGGAGCATTTTAAGTGCGAATAAACTCTTCTATAAGTTGCTTCTGGTCATGGCGTTTTATTACGGCACTAAAAAATAACTAGACATCATATTTTACAATTCAGTTATGAAAATCTCTGACTTAGTTCAAGTTCAAAGCTTCTTGTCTTTCATGAAGTTAGGTATTGCCAGGCTGCTGGAAGCTGGATGCAGAGAAGTGGGGTACCCCCATTCCCTAACAGTCCCCAGTTATATACCGTTGTGTCTTAGGTGGTGTTTGATGCCCATCGGTGTCAGGAGATATACATATAATGTAGCATCTGTCCCTCTGGAACCCCCTCACACCAGCCCATGACATCAGTATGGTTAGCTTGTTTCTGCTTACCTTGTAACTGGTGACCTGGTCTAAGTCTATGGCTCAGCATGTGTAAACATGAAAGATGGGGGCAACTATCTTATCTGCGACTCACCTGTTTATTTTGTCTCAGTGCCAGCATCTAAGGTGTCCTGTGCATCTTCACAGGGCATGGAGCCCCCAGGTAGAGCAAAGACCCATCACTGTCTACCGTTCCTGATTATGCTTTCAGATTTCATGAGTCAGGCTTTGAGGATACCTGGCTTGGTTGGTCAGAGAGAAATAAGCCCATCTACTTCCCCACCAACCCCACAGGGGGAGAATATGAAGAAGGTAAATGTTTACTCACAAACCTCACAAACTCAGCTCTCCCCTTTCTCTACATTTCCTGATGGATGTTCTACTGAGTCTTCTGAAAAGGTCCCTGTGTAAGCAGGTCCTGCCTGAGTCAGGGACTTACTGTCTTACCCGTATACATCCTTTCTTATTATCTTCACTCAGTGACTCCACAATGCTGAATCAAATATCCTCAGATAACTCCAAGGTCATCTAAAAACTAGACATTTTCAGCCTCAGTATTCTGAGGTCACTGAACAATGTAGTCGTTTACCAAGTCTTATCCCCAAACACATTTCCATGTCCTCACGCATATACCTGCCACAGCCTCTGTTTAACTTTGACCAAAACCATTCCTTCTTCATGTAAACCTCATATGTAATCTTCACAGCATCTCACCGTTCCTCTAATTAGTCCCCTCTGTACCCTTTTGAACATGGTTTTATTGATCTGGTTCTGAGAAATTATAAGGAATCCTGTATTCATCCCAGAATCACTGTAAGTCTCTCAAGGCACTTTGAATAGAACTAATGGCCAGCAGCTTATTTAAGTCAACTGAAATAATAGGTACGTGGGGTCAGCTTACAGCAGGAGCTTTGACTAACCTTAAGTACCAGCTTAGTTGTTGTCTACTTAAGGTTTGAATGAAGAGCCATACATTAGCCTCAAGGTCATCTAGGTGTGCAGTATATAAAATGGTCCCAGTGTAGGACTTTCGATCATGTTCGCCAGAACAAAGCACACAGCTATAGCAGAATCGTTCAGTTGTGGCTGCCTGTTGACAGGCCACCCTCTGCTTGGTAGCATCTGAATGACACAGAAAGCATGATCTCTGGACAACCCACCCATAAGGACTTGGAGTCCAATAGGAGGTCAAGTTGGGTGCTCCCCGAAATGAGCAAATGCTTGATGCCAGGACTTCTATCAAGCAGATGTGAGCACATGGCTGGGTGAGGGACCAGGTTTGGCTGCTCAGTGGTGAAGGAGAAAACAATGTAACCAGGGCCAAATCCTGCTGGGGAATGAACGTCAATGGTAGCAAGAGCACCCTGCATTGTACTGGTGTAGCCAGGGCTGACACATCTGAGCATCTGGGTTCTCACAAAACAGAGTTTCCGGATAAACTCCATCTTCAAAGGTGTCTGTAAGCAGAGGGCTTCAAAGAGGGTTCAGGAGTCTCTGGGTAACACTCAAATCCGGCTCTATTAAAAAGCCCCTGTGTACAAGAACAGAGGCTTAGCTGTTCTTTAAATAGCCATTCGACATGCCTGGACCTCATAAACAGTGAGATGCACGCCAATGCATGGTGTTCTAAAAATATTTGGAAGATCATCTTGACACATCTAAATTTAATTTGGCTTGCTAATTTTCAAAAGCCAGATCTAATAATACCAGCTGCATGTGCCTCAGCCAACTCTCAGACCCACCTCTTTCCTCATCCAGTGTACACACACCTGCCTCTTCAGATGACCATCCACTGAAGCAGTCCATGACATGCCCAGAGACATAGGCATGCATGCCACTAAAAGTAAATACACATATCTTCACCAAACCCTTCACCAAGCCCAGGGATGTGTATGTTGTCCTTCCCTTCCCAGCCTGTGCTGAACCCAGCAGCTGTTTTAGGTCACTCTTTGACCCACCAGCTACACTCTAGGTGGAACAGCTGTAGTCACAAACTACTTGAGAACTTGTTGCCGAGAGAGGCTGGCTGGCTGGCTGAGTAGCAACTTTGAGTGGAGCTGTGGAATGTGGGTGGGGCCAAAGGAGAAGGGGCACAGCTGATGCCACTCTTTCAAGAAGGTGGGAAAGGAGGCTCACTCCATATGGGATGAGCAAAGGCAGCTGTGTGCTGGTAGAGCTTAGCTGCAGAAACAGCAGCTGCTGTGGTCTGGAGGGCGCCACCGGGTCATGCTCAGCCTGTAGCCCCGGCTCCAGTGTCTGTGCGTCAGGGTGGGAGGAGGACACTGGTCAGAAGGGGTAGGCAAAGCTTTCTGCTTCGTTTATTCGAGGGCCGGTGTGTGATGCCTATGACACACTCCACCTTCCCCCGTATTCATAGACGTTGTTTTCAGGATTCCTGACCCAAAGGGCAAGCTGAGCTTCAGCAGGGAAGGCCGATGCATCTCATGCTTTCTTTGCCTGCAAAGTTGATGTACCTCTGCACTTGGGAGGCACGACTCTAAGGTAGACACAGAACCTGCTCCAGACCACTGTACCCTGGGTTCAGTGTTCTCCTTTTTGACTGTCCAGGTCAAAGGAGTACAGTGGAGCCACAAATCTCCACACTGTTGGAGTGCATGCAACATTTGAGAGCCAATAAATGATTCCACCTTGGTAATTAAATACCAACTACTGACCCAGGTCACTGGTTTTTAACATAAGTGTTCATGTTTAGTGAAATCATATTACACACACACACACACACACACACACACACAGAGAGAGAGAGAGAGAGAGAGAGAGAGAGAGAGAGAGAGAGAACTACTTCGAATTTTTTAGCTTCTCTATCTTTTAAAAACCTTTTTTATTAGCTATATTAATTGCACAAAATACTTGGCTTCATTGTGATGTTTTCATACACGCACATCACATACAAATTCCATGACCCTTCACTATCCTTACATTTGGCTCCAAGGCCAGTGTCCTCAGTCGTTCCTCCGACTCCCAGTCAGACAGACCTTCATGAAGTGACTGTCCAGAGCAGCCTGCTTTCACCGGCAGCACTGCTGTGACTGAACCCGAAAGACCAAACTTCACAATTAACGACCAATCACTGATGAACGTCTTTAACAAGCATCTGAGCTTTGACCCCACAGTACCTTTCCCTTCTTCCTGTCTCACACCCCAGCAGACATCCTTGCTCTCTGGGTTAAGGAATAGGCTTGGCCATTCTTTGGGTTACTACTTCTTGGCCATCTTCTTAGTAACAGCTGCCTTCTCAGCCTGACTCCAGTCTCTGTACCAATCCATAGCTGAATGCATCTGTCCCCAGCAGCTGAAATTATAATTTCCCACTATGTGATCCAGTTTTTGGGCAGGGGGTGAGCAACAGAGCTTAAAAATTAATTTTTGGACTGGAAAGTTACTTTTACAAAAGTCACTCCCATCAAATTCTTCTCTCAGTGTGGTATTTGGAAAATGCCATCTAAACTAAGAACCCATACTAAAGTCTAAAGGACTACTAACTGGCCAGTCAAATCTATAACTCTTGAAACAATGATTTGGTAGGAAGAAGGCTTCTGCATCCATCCTGATCTGAGAAATGAAAACCCCCTATACCAGGTTTTCAGTTTCTGAAGGATCTGCCCAGATATGCCTTGGTATTCTGAGATCAGTGTTTTGATTCCTTTCTTCTCTCAGATGAAAGCACTGTCATTTAACCTGATGTAGAAACTCCCCTTATAGACATGCTCTGAGGTTTGCTTCCTGGGTGATCCTAGATCCTGTCAAGTTGACAATCAATATTTACCATCACAGGTATATTAGATAACTTGTGGGAAGTCATGCAGCCTGCAAGTGGTTATTCAGTGTTCAGGTTAAAGTTTTCCTAATTTAAAATTCTGTGTTCCTTCCACTGTCTATCTGACTAGTGTTGATCTATTATGATGAGTAAATATTGATTTCTTTTTTCCCTCCAGGTTTGAGACCATGTTCATGAGTAATGGGAACCTTGTTCAGCTTCCCAAGATTCCTCACCGTATGTACCAAGGAACCCTGAGACTGGTCAACCAGCTAAATCAGCTCAGCTCAGCTCTCTTGTGTTAGTTATCAGCGAGCAACCTGTCTATATATGATTGCTAGCACACCTGCACATGTGTGTTATATGTTTGTGTAGGGGTTTTCTTTGTATACATTTTGATATCTTAAAATTTCTTTCCCATTGGAAAAAGTCTGTCTTTGGGGTGAGAGTTGGTGAGTCTAGTCAATTCTTCAAGATAACTCTTCAAGTCTAGTCAATTCTTCATGATAAGGGGGTTCAGAAAGGAGCCTGCTTTTGCTATGGAAACGAACTATGCTAGACCCACACCTCCTCTATCCAGCCCTTTCCCTTCAGGGTCAGGGTCCAGGACCAGGGACCAGCCAGCCAGGGAACACTACTATGGTTCAGAACCTGTGCAGACTATGCAGATACACTCATCCAAATCTGTTGACGTCTGCCTTGCCTTTCCCTTGGAATGCCATCATAGACTTCCCCCTCACTCTGCCTCCTGCCTAGCCCGTGTCTTCCCCATGTGATAACATGGGTTGAAGAGAATCATCAACTTTGTTTAATTCTGAGCCTTTCCTCTGCTGCCTATGTGGTTACACCTGACTGCACATCCCATTGGAGAGCATAGAACGATTTCCCACAGATCTGAATGTATAATGTGTAAATCTCTTTGTTGCAGCAGAGTTGTTTGGCAGATAGTGTGTAAGCTGAGCCTGAGAAGTTAAATGGTAATGCACACTTTGCTCCTGATCAGTGGACAGAACATAAACTCAGGACACGTAGCTGGGGGATAGCCTAAACTGCGGATTCCCAGTTTGTGAATTTGTGAGGCCTTGGTATAACCATTATGACGGGTGTTACTTAGTGGCAGCTGATCTCATCTGCCAGTTTTGCATATATTCCTCTTCATTTGCTAAGGCTCCCCGCAGATGTTGTATCCCTTGCGATCACACCTGCAAACCTAAAACCATTTTTAAAAAAAAAAAAAAAATGGGATAGCAGATGTTTAGAAATTGGAACAGTTACACAGTTGGACAGGGAAAAGAAGGAACCAAATCTGTTCCACTACTTTGCTATCTGTACAAATGCCAAAACAGCGACTCTTTCTATTGTGGAACAAAGGATGAACAGCCCCGACCTTTTCTAATATAGAGTGTAGAGGGCAGCTATGACACTTTATTTACGTAAAAGATGATGGTTTTAATTCCAGTCCTGAGACTCAGCTCACCTTTAACACAATGTCCCATGGTAATCCTGACCCACCAGCAGGCGATAAGGGAACGCTTTTAAGTCACACGAAGGCACCACATTTGCTGATGCAAAAATGTGTCACTCTGATAGGAAAGTTAATTAAGCAATAAGACATGATGTGACGTGAGTTATTGTGTAATAGCTCATGCCTTTTGTGTAGCAAGACAGAAACCTGAAGGCCAAGTACCCCTATAGCATCTGAGCTTGAATTATGCTACAATAACTCAAGCCCTGGAGTTTTCAGGTGAAGCGAGGGGTGGGGGAGGATGTTAGGGATGAAAATCAAGGACAAAATATTGATCTCTTACAAGTAAAAGAGAAAGGAAAATAAATCACTATTTAAAATTGCATCTGCTTCTCTTAACACAATACATTATGACAAGAATTTGAGGAAGTAGAAAGGCATGCACTAAGATTCCTTCCTCAGATCTCACAGCTTTGAGAAAATACTTTAGACTTCCACTTTAGAGTTGGCTAAAGGAAATATTTTGCCAGAACTATGGGCATTTGTAAGTTCAGGGACTCAGTGGATTTCTTGTGACCCCAAAGGGGAAATCCCTCACTTGTTTATATGTTTGGAAATTTGATGCTCCACTCCCCGAACCTAGGTAAACAAATATGGTGCTTTTGTGGGAAACAGTGGTCCAGCAACACCGTGTCCAGTCCATGCAGAACAGTTTTCGCCTGCCTTCCTGTGCCCCTCATGGAAGGGCTCAGTAGTTTGCTTCAGAACTGACACAATAAAGAAGCCTGATTCCTGAGGCTGGAATATGACCCAAAGAACCAATGGCAATATGAACTGCATAGAAGCCACAGCTTAAAGAGTTAACTATAACTAGCTTGTTTGGAACCTAGACCAAAAGAGGGAGGAAAATTAGGTCCACAGAGAGATTTCCTTGCTTGTTGGTCTTCTCTTTCATGGGCATATTGATTTAATGAGTGATGATGTCCCTAACAAGTCCCAATTAGTGAATATGGTCCCGTTAGCCTCACAGCTGGAGAGCCTGACAGCCAATCAGATCACTCTTTGTTAAAATCCAATTTAATAAATATATTGTAAAGCATTTCAATGTGGGTGTGAGGGACTGACTGTGAGCGAGAATGTGCCCTGTCCCACCTCGCTCCTCTCAAGCTGCAGGCAGAACAGCTCTTTTGCTCCCCCCACCCCCATTCTCTTCCTAACCTTCAGCTTCAGCCTGTGCGGAGAGGAGCAGTTCAGCAAATCTGTGACTTTCAGATCTTACAAGTTTGCTGGTAAAATTCCAAAATTCATAGTCAGACCATGCCTCCCTCCATACGACTAACATATGGTATTAACAAATTTTATCAACACTGAACAAAGGAAACAGCTCCAGAATGAGTTTCTGTTATTCTTACAGTTCCTCTGTTGCCTTCCAGAGTGGCACTGATACTGCTTCTTTTTGGTCTTATTTGAAGAGCTTATTTTAACATTAATTTATCTTAAATGGCTTCATGGTGGGATTCTTACATTTTTGATGGGTAGCGGCTCCTTCTCTTCAGCGAGCAGGTGGAGATCTCAGATTCCTTATTCATCTTATAAACTGCATCCTGCATTTCATTCACAAATTTTCCATGGGAGAAATATTTTGATCAACAGGGAGAGTCTGCAGTAGAGGACAGCAACCTTTCTGTCGACTGCCAAGTGATAAGTGTTTGGGGTTTTGCAGTCCTGTTGTAACTCTGCTGTCTGGTATAAATGCAGTCATAGGCCATACGTAAAATGATGAGTGGGACTGTTCTGATAAAACTCTGCACAAGCAAGCAGAGGGCTGAATTTGGCCTAAAGGCTACTTTTCTAATCCATGATGTAGAAAGTCCGAAGAAGGGGGATAAAACTTTTGTCTTCTCTTTGGGTCATGAATTCTCCAGAGCTGACAGGATGATATGAAACTGGGATGTCAGAACATAGGAACATTAGTAGCACAGCAAAAAGATAAAGGGCTTAAAGGACTTTAGAGTTGGATAGGTAAGTAATTGGGACTGTTTTCAGCCGCATTCCTCCGTGTGACTTTGGGAGTTATTTGGTTTCTCAGAACTGTACTTTCTCTCTATTTGAAAGGGAAACTGTATTATGTAGGGCAGAGTATATCAGTTGTTCGAGAGTTTCTGTCTTCTTTGTCCTCCTGGACTCAGAGCTGGACTGCAATTCCCAGTTGCTGGATTGCACTTCCAGATGGTTAAAGTCTCTTCAGCAGACAGTCTCTGAGAAGATGCATGCTGTTCTGATCCAGTGCCTTGAAACCACTGGACCCACTTTCACTACTCTTTCCATTTTTGCTGGCTGTACCCGGACATGGTGATGTGGCCTTGGGCACAGTTCCAAGAGCACAGAGAGGTAAGTAGAGGGATTGGAGAAGCCATGGAGACAGGATCTCAACCTGACCTGAAATGCTTAGGGACAGTTTTTTAAGAGAGGAATGCATGTTGTTCTTGAAGAAGCTCCTGCCAGTGTTATCAGCTTAGTTCAAATTAAACACTGCAATGTCTAGCTCATAAGATTATGAAGACATACAGTAATTCATGCAAAGTGCTTAGGCACTCCATAAAAGATAGCTTTTATCTGTTTCATTATTCAGAAGGGCCATGGAAAAATAGGATTTCTCCTATCCATTTGCTCAACTATAAAAAGAACAATCTTCTCAAAATAAGAAAGTTTATTATGTTATCCTCTAGTTAATATTTTTGTGCCTCATTTTATTTATTGTTATTTTAAATTTTGTATTATCATGTGTATGTACAATGTGTGTGCATATGTCATGGCATGTTTGTGGAGATCAGAGAACAACTTTGTGGAGTCAGTTCTCTCCTTCTGCCTTTACATGGTTTCTGGGCATCAAGCTCAGGTTTTGGGTTTGCCTGCCAAGTGCCCTTACTCACTGAGCCATCTCATCAGCCCTGTTATCCTCCATTTAAAACTCATTAACAAGGGCTGGAGAGATAGCTCAGTGGTTAAGAGCACTGGCTACTCTTGGAGAGGACCTGGGTTCAGCTCCCAGAACCCACATGGTGGTTCACAACCATCTATAACTCCAGTTCCAGGGGATACAACACACTCGTCAGGCCTCTGTGGGCAGTTCATACTTGTGGTGCGCTGACATGCATGTAGGCAAAACACTCATAAATATAAAAATAGCATTTAAAAAGTAATTAGCAAGCCATTTCTTTTTTTAATTTTAAAAATATTTCTATTGAACTTTTGTACATTTCATACAACAGTTTTTTAAAAAATATTTTATTATTTAAAATTTTTAATTGAATTTTTGTGTATTTCATACAAAATATCTCAATCAATCTTAATCCTTTTTATACCCCCTCCCCACTGGCACCCTCCCATAGCCCCCCACTGGAATTCATACGTTCTGTCATTTGTGTTAAGATTTATTGTATCAAGTTAGTATCCCAAGACATTCCTCAGTGCAAGTTCATCTACTGAAGTCTAGTCAGCCTATCTAGAGTCCCTCACTTTAGGAAGATCAGCTCTTCCTCACCTAGCAGTAATCAGTTGTCAATATTTCTTCAGCTAAGATTGGGGTCAGCTGTCCATTTTCCCAGTTCTATGCTGGGTTTTTGTCTGCTTGAGTTTGCAAGGGTCTTGTGGATGCTGTCAGCACTTCAGTAGGGAGCAGGGTCCCAGGAGCTTGTAGGACTCTGTTTCCATATGGCCCTGCACCTAATCTTGTGAAAAATATTGGGCAGTGGAAATTGTGTTAATCGCCTTTCCATTGGAGTAACAAATACCTGAGCTAAATTAACTTGTAAAGAGGCAAAGTTTATTTTTGCTTATGGTTTCAAAGGTATCAGTCCATGGTGGCTTTTCTCTTGCTTTGGGCCAGTGACAGGGCAGTATGTCATGGTGACAGCATGCAGTGAGCAGGATTCCTCACCGCATAGCGGCACAGAGGAAGAAAGAAGAGACGGAGGAACTGAAGTACAGTATTCCCTTCAAGGGCACTCCCCCCATGATCCACTGCTTCCCCCTATGCCTTCTTAAAGGGTTCACCACCTCCCAATAGTGGCTTAGGCTAGAAACCAAACTTTAGATACATCTGCCTTTGGGGACATTCAAGATTCAAATTATGGCAAAAGTTGCATCTCTATAAGGTTCTTTGTAAAAGAAGTTGAAAGTTGATTATAGCTGGATCTACAGAAAAAAAAACTAGAAAGATAACAGACTAAATCATGATAGATTGCTTTTCATGTTCTTTGGATAAAGAGGCCTTTTGGAAGAATTACAGTTTAATATTTAAAACTAAGACTTTGATTATGACAATAATGCCTACTACTATAATAATGGACAAGGAATACATTTACAAAATGTATTGCATAAAAGGCTAATTTCTTTATTACAGAAAAAATTATAAACTAATAAAAACAACTTAAGACAAAATTAAGGATCACAAACAAGTCAGAAAATTTATCAACAGAAAAATAGTGTTGATAAATTTCTGAAGATATTAAACTTAACATTAAATAAATGAAAGTTAAAAGGTTTAATTTTGCTGATAATATTAGCAATGATAAAGTAAATTGGTGATTTCCTAGGATGAAAAGGAATGATACATTGATTGTGAACTGCTAAGTTGGCACGTCTTGTGTAACAGTACTTGGTAACATCAACAAGAATTCCAAATGCGCTAAGTAATTTCATATCTAAGACTATCTGAAACTAAAGCACATGATGGTTGTTTAAAAACTATGTGTATGAATTAAGCATGTTGTTCTGGGCATAGATGGCAGTAGAAATGCTTGGGCTACTGCCAAACTATCCATCAAAGTGAGATTAAATTAGTTGTGATGCAATATACAATTGAACAATACAGTACTTTAGAAAGAGTGAAGTAGATGTTTGTGTCAGAATGAAAACAAAACAAATACATTATTCATTAGTAACTAAAAAGGTCGAGCAAGAAAGCAATATGTATGCTGTGATCCCACTTGTTTGAAGAAGTGTGTGTGTGTGTGTGTGTGTGTGTGTGTGTGTGTGTGACACAGCTCTTACATATGTGCACTATGTGTGGACTGGGTGGCAAACATCTAGTCTTGGACTTCTAGGAGTGACTCTGTCTGGGGAAAAGGGGTATGCACAGAGGCAGGAGATGGGGAATGGGTGGTAAGCAAGGGGGTAAATGTATCATATTGTTCTCTGTGGAATTTGATCTTCTTTTCCTTCAGACAAATACTCCTTTTCCTAAAATGATCGATTATTTGCTATGTATGTGAGCAAAGCCAGCAGCTTCCTGTTACAGTTCGTATCTGATTCGCATCCAGTTCCTTCAGCCAGTTTTGTGCTACTTAAATGATTAGTTTTCAGGCCATTCAAAATTTGTTACTGTGACTCTTTTGTCCTTGCTCTACTTAATATTTTCACTTAAAATTTTGCACACACGCACATATTGGAGACCCTGTCTAAAACACACACACACACACACACACACACAAACACACACACACACACACATGTGGTCCTGGTGATCTGGAACTCACTATATAGACCAGTTTGGCTTCGATCTCACAGAGATCCACCTGCCTCTGCCTCCTGAGTACTGGGATTAAAGGTGTGCGCCACCATGCCCAGCTTCTTATATATTTTTTAGAGAACTTCAAAACCATATTCTCAAGTTGTCCAAAAATTTTACTGGTATATGGATTGAAAGGACAATAAACATTGGAAAGAGTTATCTGCAAATTACTCACATCTTCCCCACTTGCACAAAACTCTCAGAGCTGTTGTGCTCTTTTCTTATTTTAAATATTACATAATATGGATTGTAAATATCACCATTTTCCTGTGCTTTTCTAAGTGCTATTTCCTGACTGACAGGAACTCTATCGCTTTTGTCATGCTTTGTGAACCTTTAGTGAGCTGCTCATTAGTACAGTTGCCGATTGACTCTTGGATTTCCTATGCAGACAGTAGAGCTCTCTATAAATTGTGAATTTTTATTCTTCCACAGCTTTATCCTTACTTTTTTTTTCTTTCTTCTTGTGTGTGATGCACATTTGCGTGTGCGAGTACATGCATATGTGTGTACACGTGCCGTGTGTGTGAGTGTGGAGGCCACAGTTGGATTCCAGATATTTTACTCTATTGCTCTTCTCATTAGTTTTTGAGACAATCTCTCACTGAACCAAGATCTGTCTTTTAGGCTAGACTGACTGGTCAGTGATCTTTAGGGATCCACCTATCTATCTCTACCTCCTGTACCAGCTCCAGGGTTCCAGACGGGCACTGTTGATATTGGGCTTTTATGGGTGTTGGGGGCCAAATTCAGATCCTTCTGTTTCTATAATTAAATCTTCACCCAGTGAATTGTCTACCCAGCCCCTTATTTTATTCTCTTACCCATTCATGTTGTCTAAATTAATGATTTTGAGAATTATTTATTGCAAATGCTACGAAGTCAGTCATCATTACAGAGTGTTTTTATCATTTGGGGGAAACTCTTGTATCCTTAGTCAAGCTATGGTTGCAGCTGATAAACATATCTGGACCTATTCATTGACATTTCTGTTTGCATGTGTTGAATAAAAGATGATGTGAAGCAAAGTGGTAAGCCTGGGTGTTTAGACTTGCCTTGGCTGTCACTAGGCCAGGGACCTCCTTGCTGAATCAGACAAATTTCTGATTCTGAAAGCATTTCTCTCTTTTTTATTTCTGTGCTTTTTACTGTATAATGACTCTTTCACAGCACATATAATATTTTCCCCACTGCTTTTAAAAGTCTAAATCAGGGGTCATCCAATTACAGCCAACAGGCCAATCTGGCCCTGTGCCTTTCACTGTAAATAAAGTTTCCTTGGAACATAGTCACATCTATTTATTTACATACTGTCAGTGGTAGCTTTCACACTACAGAGGTAGCTATGGTGTATACAGGGCCTACAAAGTCTAAAATCTTTATTATGTAGTCCATTATAGAAGAAAAGAATTGCCAAGTCCTGATCTAGTCAGTCAATATAACAACAAATCAAACCCTATTCTTTAGCGTGTGCCAACTTCAGTGATGCAAATCCTCTCACCATGAGAGGCTCAAGCTGATAACAGAGTAGGGAGGACATTCACAGCACACCAGCATGGAGTGTTTACACTACCAGACAAATGATGCAAGCCATCTCAAAAGCAACAGTGACATGCAGCGAAGTAATTAATATATTTGGAGTATTTGGTTTAATAGACATTAATTATAAGCTTACATATTTGATTTTAAATAATAGCTGCATTTAGTATTACCATAACATAGAATTCCTAAAATATTAACAAATAACTCTCAGAAGTCTCTATGTGCCAGTTCTAGAACACCACCATGTGAAGTTTTTTTTTTTCATTCTTTCAGAATCTTATAAATGAGTCCAATGCATGTTCAGCATATTTACCCTTTACTCCTGCCAACTCTTCCCAAGTCCTCTTTGATCCATGCTCCACCCCCCCATTCATGTCTCCTCTTGTTTTGTTTTTGTATGTAATCTACTGAGCCTGATTGCTGCCCACACATACAATGCAGACCTCCGGAGCATGGGCAGCCCACCAGTGGCCCCATCCTGGAGGAAAACTGACTTTCCCTTCCCCAGCAGTCATCCCTCACTTCCTTTAGCTCCTTAACTAGGAACAGGGCCTTGTGAGCCCTTCCTTCATCCATGCTGGGCTGTTGACTGGTTTAATCTTGTGCAGGTCTTGTATAGGCAACCACATCTGTTGAGAGTTCCTGGGTGCAGTGTCTGTTAGGCCCAGGAGACACGATTTCACAGCAATCCTCCCAGTCCTCTGACTCTCAGAATTGATTCATGTCCTCTTCCATGATGTTCCCTGAGTCTTGGACAGCAGTTGTGTGTGGTGGATGTCCCATTTGGGGATTGGAACTTCATGGTCACTTATTCTTATTCTTTGTACTTTGACCGCTGTGGTTCTATGTAATAATCTCCATCTGCCACAAAAGAAGCTTCTCTGATTAGAGATGAGAGCTACACTAATTTATAGGCATCTTGCTTTTAGAAGGGAATTGGATGCTATATCAATTTAGGGTTTTTGATTTAAGAAAATAGTAGGTTTTTGCAAAGGGTGTTTGACCTTTCAGTCAAGGGTACTTGGCTAGGTTTATAGCACCAGGTGTGAGTTTCCTTCTACTGAACAGGCCTTAAATTCAGTCAGACAGCTGTTGGTTATTCCTAAGACATTTGCACCACTATTACGCCATTGGGCATGTCTTGCCAGGCTGGTTGGTCCTTACTGTAATTTGTAGGGTTCACAGCTGGGTAGGATTGTTGATAACTTTTCTCCTCCTTCAGCCTGTATAGTATCTCCCAAATCTATGAAAGAGCTAGGCAGCAGGAAGGAGGTTTCCAGGCCAGTACTTGTTGACTTCTCCAAGTTCTGTGACTGAAGTTTGTGTTATCTTCAGCAGTAGGGTCTTACCCTCAAGTTCTGACAGGCGAGCAAAAGCAACGGCAATAGACTGTGTAGTTCTGGGGGGTCTCTTGAACTCTATTTACATCTCTGCTGTGCTGTTTCCCCCATTTTCTCCTTCATACCACTGTGCTTTATGATCCCCGACCTTAAGTTCTTTCCACACTCTGTGGAGACCTGCTCCAAGTTTCTGATTCAATAGGGTTGCTGATGCAGGGTTGGTTCTGCAAACTCTGAGACACTCAACAGCATTATCTTAAGATGTAGGGAGTTGCCTTTGAAGGATAGTTCAAACCATGTTAAGATATTGTCCCAAGCATAGTTTGCTGGGAATTTTTTTTACTGTTGTTGCTGTGCATTTTATGATTGCCTTTGCTTATCTTTGGGATTAAGGATTCATTTTTCTTCTTTTGATCTATTTGTGTTACGTTTATATCAAAGAATGATTTCTCAGTGGAAAAGTTCATTCTTCCATTTCCTGTGATCATAGTGGATTATGTTACCTTCTTATCATGTGCACTGTGCTTATTATTTAGAATTCTCCTTCAATGTTCATATTCACAAAGAACGTTCATAATATTCACACTAATTTTTGTTTATCTTATAATATTTTATTTGAAAGATTATGCCAACTCTCTGAAATTAATTTGAGAACTTTCCATCTGTTTCTATATGCTAAAGAGGAGTTTATTCTGTATGGAAATTACCTGTTTCTTGAAAATGTGAGAAATTTCATTGAAAGGCACAGATGTTTGAAAACATCTTAGGGGAAGTTCTTTGAAATATTTTATTCTCTTTGAGGCAGTTTCAATCTATTCACACTTAGGTTTATGGGCAGTTTGAGAAAA
>NW_008351881.1:6990254-6991310 GCF_000622305.1 Nannospalax galili | reverse complement strand
AACCCTCTGAATCTGTTATCTTCTTTTTGTTCACCCTAAGTTTAAAAATTTATCTTTTTTCTCTTTTTCTTTGGCTAGATTTGCTATTTTGTAGATTTTATCTCTTGTTACTTCAAAAAATTGGCTGTTACATTTATTTATCTGTACTACTATTTTTATTTTCTAGTTTTTTTCCACTACAGGAACCAAGATAATGAAAAGGAACCAGGGAGATAAAGGAAAAGAAAGAATCTGACAGAGAAGAATAGTAGGAAACAGGTGTTAACAAGGGAGATATGGATAAAATGGAGTTATTTTAAGGGGGGGGGTTTATACAAGGAAACTTGGGGATAAAGGGAAAGAAGGAGCTCAAGAGAGGTGGGGTCATACAAGAGGGGCATTATTAAAGGAGAAATGGGAAAAATGGGGGCACTTTAAATGGGGGAAACTGTGGTGGAAGGGTTAGACAATGCAAGAGATAAATAATGCCTAGCTACTTTTAAAAAATCCAGAGGGAACCATATTAATCGAACAACCTGCTCACAAATTATACATACGACTAGCTCAAGGAATGTAGTGCATGTCTAGGCAAGGTTTATCTGAGAACATTTGGTCTTTGCCCAAGCTTTATTTACATGGCGTGTGGTAATTAAAAGTACCAGATTGTTGGAACTAACCTTCTTGGATGTCTAACAGCCATACCTTGAGGCCTATATTAATTTGGTCAGAGGAACATAAAGGATAGTTTCTGCTCCTTGCCCTCCTAGGTCGACTAAACTCCAGGGGACTATGAGCATCTCTCAAAATGTCCTGTAACTGTAGTGAGTCACCTGTCCTCTTGATAAAGGAGGCCATGGAGACCCCACAGATGGACTTGAACCACTGTCCAGCTTACAAAGAGGAGGGTCAACACAGAGGAATCATTTCCTCCATGCTTCCAAGTAAAGCCAGCCACTGTTGAGTATGACCTTTGACTTATCTTCAAATAGATAGAACTGGTAAAAGAAAGGAGCCAGGGGCTCCTCCCAAGCCCATGTGACCCCTGAGGAACAGATCCTCAAATGACCTTAAGAGTAA
>NW_008351881.1:6975383-6990080 GCF_000622305.1 Nannospalax galili | reverse complement strand
AGGAAGAGCTGATCTTCCTAAAACAAGGAACTCTAGATAGGCTGACTAGATTCAGCGGATGGACAAGCACTGGAGAACGGCTGGGGGCGCTGACAACACAGTGGACAGTAACAGGGATCACAGAGTATATGGGCTCTAGTGGGATTGGGGGGTGATCTATGGGAGGGTGCCATTTGGGATGTGGGTATATAGATGAATAAGATTGTGATGTTCTGTATGAAATACACACAAAAAAATCAACAAATTTAAAAAAATGAGTTATATTTGAGGAAGAAACATAAAAATTTGCTTCATGTTAATTAGTAGAGGTGAAACTATTACCATTGAAATCTACCTGATATTTTATATCCATGCTCAGGTGCCAAGGATGTCAGAAAGTAACCGACTGTGACTAGCAATAATCAGATACATAAAGATTAGAGATGCATGTGCAAATACCTGTTAGTAGCACTAAAAATGAGCTTTTCTGTATGAAACAGTGTATTTTAAAATGAAATGGAGATCTTTTTTAAAGGTTAAAAACCTCATTCAATTTTATGTCTTTTAGGGTTTATACTGAATTCTATATTGTATAATTATATTAAGTCAACTGTGAACCTAAAAATTTACAGCCAATTTTGAAAAAGATGCATCTTTGCTGTGTAAATTGCTGTTGAATATGTTAATGCTGTAATGAAATGTTTCTTCTAATCATGTGGTTATCAAATAAGTATTTTTTTTAAAGTTAAAAAAATATAGAGAGAAAGCTTGCTATTAAAAAAATCCTTTTTGTCTTCTTAAGTTAATTTTACTATCTTATTTAAGACTTTAGTTTGATATTGCTAACTTTGCTCTTAGAGAGACTTCTGGACATCTGGTGAGATACTCATAGGAACTCACAGCAATAGTGATGGCATACGCAAGTCCTATGAAAGCTCAAACCAGACAAAATCCCAGCACAGCTATGGGGAAGTAGTTAAGAAATCTCAACCCAGCCCAAGGAACTTTCGGCAATTGATGGCTGCTGAGAAGGGAGACAGTGTCTTACAGGGATGACACTCTTGGTAGGCCAGTAGACAGACCCAAACTTAAGGACATTTGGGGACGCAAATCAGACTCCATAGGCTGTATTTTATATAATTGGGGGGCAGTGGGAGGAAATCTAAGCTCCATCAAGCTATATTATATGAAAATCTCAAAAATTCAATTAAAAAAACTAAAAATATTTTAATGGGTAAGAAACTCAACTCTACCTGAAGAAGTACAGGCAATTGATGTTTGCTGGGAGGGGGAGAGTCAGTCTAGTTTAAGGGTGAAACTCCTGATTGGTTGACCAGGCTCCAGTGATACACCCACACTGAAGGGCATCCGGGGACACAAATTTGACTCTATAGGCCTTAATACACACACACATATATGTGTATGAATATATATGTATATAAATAGTACATTAAATCAGAGGGGTAGTAAGTGGGGTGCAGATAGGAAAAGGAATAAATACAATAAAAATATATGGAATTTACAAAAAATTCAATAAAAAAGAGTCAAAACTTAAATTCTATAAACATAAATATTACACTATGCAAGGTATAAATAGTCCAGTTATTTCTGAATTATTTCACATTTTATTATTATGTGGTATCAATAATATATTCACATAATTTTTTCTATAAGGCATAAATACTTTGCTATATATAGTATACTCTGTAAATAGCATAGAAAAATCAAATAAAATTTCCTCTATTATTCAAAACCTACTATTCAATTTAGTAACATAATTTACCATAGACAACCATACAAAAGTTGCATGTTTCTTCATTGGTTGATTTCCAGCTGACTGTTTGATGTATGTTATCATGAATATTAGCCAGTATTCACAACAGTCCTGTGCTCATTTGTCCATTTATAACCGTAATCTGGCTACAGCTCAAAGAGTCAGGAAAATCTCAATAAACTGGTTCAGTAAAAGTTACAAAAGAGCATATTTTACATATATTTTATTATAGTGATTATGTCTTGTATTATCTTTGCATTAATAAAATTCATAATTATTTTTCTATATACACACATTATATATATATATATATGAAAAATGGTTGTTAAATATGTACCAGTGCACTACTGATACCTAAAATAAGTTGAAAGCATATAAAAAGTCACATCTTTTTAAAATAATTTTATTTTTATTGATTTTTTATTTTTATAATGCAATCTCTATACATATATGAGTAACTGACCAGCTGTCTAGAAGACTGTTTCCCTGTGGTCATCCACTCCCTCTGACTCTTACATTCTTTCTACCTCCTCTTCCCCCTCTCAAAGCTCATATGAACTCATATTTTCTTAAATTAAAACTTTTTTTCATTTATTATTTTTATGAATGTTTTGTCTACAAGCATGTAAGTACATCAATGTCATGCAATACCTAGGGGGCCAGAGGAAGGCATCAGACTCCCCTTGAACTGGAGTTACTGACCATTAGTAGCATCCTGTGGGTGCTGGGATCTGAACCTGGGTCCTCTGCATCCCCCAAAATGTCACATCTTTTAAGGCTGCAGTAATGTATGGTTTAGTTTTAAGTAGTTTGAATTAAACATAATGTTGAACTAAAAGTTTAAAAAATTAAAAACAGTGGGATAAAGTAATAAGCATAATAACCTTCATTGTGTCTTATATATGAATTATTTCTAATTTTATTATATTATCATTTTTACTCTTCAGGAATATATGATTCTACCTATAAAAGTTTGCATATCTTTGCTTGGTATAAATTTAAAAATTTTTTTTTAATTTTTATTTTATGTGTATGAGTGTATTGCCTGCATGCAACCACACCCATGTTGTACGATGCCACGGAGGTTAGAAGAGGGCTTCAGATTCCCCTAGAACTGGAGTCAAGGATGGTTCATAGCCGCCATCTGGGTGCTGGGAATAGAACCCAGGTCCTCTGCAAGAGCAGTCAGTGCTCCTAACAGCTTAGCCATCTCTCCAGCCCCGCTTGGTATAAAATTTATCACATCTTAAAAAAAAAAAATTAGCCAAGATGTGGAAATAACTTAAATGCCCACCAAGAGATAAATGGCTGAGGAACCACTGATATTCCCTAAATATATAACACATGTGCAATATTAATATCCTTAATAAAGGAAAAATTCTTGCCATAATCAACATGGATTGACTTTGAGGACATTATGGTGAACTAAATAAACCAGTTTCACAAAGACAAGTCCTGCATGATGCCACTAGCATCTTTTTCATTTAAATAACTGACCATTTTTCTTTTCAGTTAAAGGTTTTCCATTTAGAGATGGGGCTTTCTGAGAGGGTTAACATCAACAGCGAGCAATAGGTACACATCAGGTCAGCGGGCTCTAAGTGTGAGAAGGTAAAAGCATGGGGCTGCGGGCCAAGGGCTGCACATTGCCTGTTCTGGGATAAGGCAGCTGCTGTGGGTTCGGCAGTGGTCTTCATGATCTCACAGGACTAGAATCTTCAGATCTGATGTTTACTGGCTCTGCAGATGGCTTGAATTCATTCTCATTTAGTGAGGGAACGCCCCTTTCCAGCTCCTGCAGATCCCAGAAGATTCATCTTTGAACTCTAGACAATGTTATAAGGTTACATTGTAAGGTTATACCATGGGGAGACCCTACTGGGTACAATATTGACTAAAATAATATGTCCTTTATTCACCCTCTAGGAAGCTAATTAGCCTATTCAGGTCTCAGATAATCTCTGGGAAAAATGGAATAGAGCAGGTTACAGAAAAAGTATAGTTACACCATAAACTAGTTGATAAAAAGATGTTTGCAATTAATCATAGTTACAGTTTTTTTAGGGAGGATCCAGCAAAATTTATGAAACATGTAGCTGGGTCTTAGAAGGCCAAAAACGTGGAAGCCATGAGCCTTACACTCAAGGAATTCAACAGGAATTTGAGGAGACAGGAAGGTGAGTAGTTCACAGCAAGCCTGTAGTCTTAAGATCAAAAATCACTAGTTTAGCTTTTTACAATGGGTAATTAAGGTGTGGTTAGCATATTCACAATCATTGCTACCTAGTTCTGGAACATTCTTTTTACCCCAAAAGGAAACTCTGTGCCCTTTCAGAGTTCAGTCTTTACTGCCCTCTCCCCCTGCCTGGGGAAATTGCTAATCTGCTTTTTGTCTCTAAAGATATAAGGCTGGTTGGATCTTAAATCCATATAGACAATTGTACTTGGAGCACAAGGCAAGAGGTCAAATCCCCTCAATAACTGGGTGAAATTGAGGAAGACAGTTTGACTTTTTGAAGCTCATGTGCTTTATCTACCAAAGATAAATAATAATACCTGATTTCTCTGAAGGCAGGGGACAAGGCCAGATGGTCCTTAACGGTTGCTTGGAGCTCTAAGTTTATGATTATGTAATGTCATACCATTTTTGGAAAACTACGAATGGTTGCAATTCAATGGTTTGTGCGTTGCGATAAACTCACTAAAGCTTTATTTGTGTGTAACCTTAGTAATTAAACTCTCACAGGCCACTGCAGGCCTATTTTTGAACAATTCATAATACTTGCATATACTCCAGAAGAATATGGAGCACAGCAAAGCTCTTAAGTGACCAGAAGTGTTTCTGAAAGCAGCGTTTCTTTGTGTCTCTAAGATTTGCATGAGTCACACATGGTATAAGCAAAGACTGAGGCTGGTCATTGTTTACAGTTACTAAAAGGTAATTCCTGAGCCAGCCATGGTAGTGCAGACCTTTAATCCAGTGTGTGGGAGGCAGAGGTCGAGGCAGGTGGATCTCTGTGAGATGGAGGCCAGCCTGGTGTACAAAGCAAGTTCCAGTCCAGATGTGGCTACAGGGAGTTCCTGACTTTAAAAAAAAAAATCCTATTAATATAACCAAAGACAACTATCTGAAACAGAAACAGCCCATGCTATGCCCAAGTGAGAAAGAATCTTTACATTTCAATGCTAATGATGGAACTCTGAACGCAGGAGGAAAACCAGTCTCCTTCCTGTTCCACTTCAGTGCTGGCTTCCTGGACAGTCCGTGGGCAGTGGTGGCACATGCTGTGCCCGCAATCCCTAGTAAGCTTCCAGTGATCACTTTTCTTACTTTCACAGCAGTGTGGCTGGGAAAGGCAGTCGGGAACCTTCATGGGTGATTCAGATGTACATTTAGTAACAGGAGGCCTTTAGGTTAGTTTCTGGGTTAATGCTATCTTACAGCTGACCCTTTCTATTACATACATTTTAAGGTTTCTTAAATGTGAGAAACATTAGTTAAATATGAAGGACCTGACATGGAGCCTTCCTGGTGGCTATTTTAAAAGAAAACAGTTGTCTACAAATAAAAGGGAATGCCTAGGCCCCATGAACTCCATGTGTCCTGTAACCCTCCACTTTCCCTTTCCCCTTCTTATTTTCTTACCATCACCATATTATCAAAGCAAGTCAGTTATGTCACAATAGGCTAGCCTCCCTTGGTCCTGAGAGGGCACCCCAGTGCAGTCAACATCCTACCCTGCATTCCCGGGTTGGAGGACCCTGGACTTTGGTTGGCTTCTTCTGAGATGCTTGGGTCCTATGTGGTTTCAAGTTCCATGAGGAGCTTTCCATGAAAGTAAACTAGCATGAAGCCTTGGGTCATTAGTTCTGCCTGATGGCATACTGCAAAGAGCATAAAGTGTCCTTTGAAGGGAAAATTCATGAAGAGAAAGCTGTTGTAAAGTGCTGGGTATTCATTAAGATACTCATAGAGAGGCAAAGAGACCCTCAATTTAAGCTAAGCTGAGTAATTTAGGAAAATGTGGCTGCAGCACCAGGCTTCAGGTACGGCTTGTTCTTACTCGCTAGCAGCTGTGTGGGATTTGCAGTTTCTCCCGTGTTTTATGTGATGATGATGCAGGGCCGGCTCAGCCTCCAGCACTGATCGCTATTCAGGGACCAGGTCCTGGACTTGCTCCAATCATGTGGAATCTATTTTGAACCCGTCATGTCATACTCGAATTCTAAAATATGTCTGTCGGTGAAAGGTTCTGTTTATCTTTCTGTTCTCAGACTCACACAGAAAATGGAGTTCAGGGCGCAAGCCCTCAGACTTTCGTCTCTCTCTCGGAAACCCTCTGAATCCACTCCTGTAGTAACACAAACAAGGATTCATTGTGTTCTGTGAGGGCGGCTGGCTTTCCCTCCGTGCCCTGTCTCAGCCTCTGCTCACAGCAAGCTCTGCTCTTCCAGGCTACCGAGCGCTTTGCAAATGTTCCACTCAGGCAGTTAGGTGTGCGATTTACACTGGCTTGCCTCTACTTTGCACCCAGCAAACAGCTCAGGCTTTTGCAGAACACAGCTGTGACTGCAGCTGTAGTGGATGGACTGGTCCACCCAGCCCACAGGATCTGCAAGAGAGCATCAGGGGTGACGATTCATGGCCAGAGAAGCATGGCAGGAAGCTGCAGAGAAAAGAGGCTAGCCTTAGGCCTCAGTATGAAGAAATAATGAAACCTGGTAGCCCTGAAGAGTCTCAGCTGACCTAGGAGGCCAACTCTTGCAAGCAGAGGACTAAGTTCTCCATTTCAATACCAGGATGTGCATCTACAGGATGCACTGGTACCTTTGTCAAGTTCCAGCCTCTGATATGTTTTCTTTCTTTCTTAAATGTAAATTTATTTATTAAAATATTTTATTATTTTAATTTTATGTGTATGAGTGTATTGCCTGCATGTAAGTACTTGTACCCATGTCATGCAATGCCTGTGGAGGACAGAAGAGGCCATTGGATCCCCTGGAACTGGAGTTATGAACCGTTGTTAGCTGCCATGTGGGCGCTGGGATTTGAACCCGTGTCTTCTGCAAGAGCAACCAGTGTTCTTAACTGCTGAGCCATCTCTCCAACCCACGTTTTCTTTCTTTCTAACTCTTGCAGCCAAAGTGAGAACAGCAACCTGTGTGCAATTATTTCCTAGTAGATTTGTTTTGAATTCAGGTCAGTTGAGAAGGCTTTACTACCGGCTGTGCCTTTCAGGCCAAGCTTCTCCCCCTCGGCTGAGACTTCAGGGCAGACTGCTGCTGCTCCATTTTGAGATTTGAGTCTGATGCTATCTTGCCTACATGGCCTGGACTCTTTTTCCCTGGTGGAAGGAGGAAGAAAGAAGTTCATAAAGAATGGGTAACTGTTTTAGGAGGAAGACATCGCTTTGCGCTGGGAGGGCTCTGAATCCTTTAACCCTGATGCCTTTGAAAGGAGACCCTGAATGTGACTTGGGATGATTGACAAGAAATATGTTAGAAATGACTGAGTGGCCCCATTACCCAGGGACTCCTCACCATCTGAGCTTGCGCTTCCATAATGGGGTCAGGCTCTCTTTGGGTCTGTGTGCTGAAGAGCTGGGTGTAATTTGTTAGCGATTGTGGCTAAAACGCAAACATTTTTCAGGCGCACTGGCAGGAATGTGGAGCTAACCGCAGTGTCCGGCACCGGCAGCGAGGAAAGGCTTTCCAGCTGCAGCGCTGCACTGGGAGACCTAGCTGGGGAGCAGCCCACAAGGCTGCCACTCTTCCCCGGCTGGACCCGTGCCACTGGAAACAGAAGCGCAACTTTATCACTTGACTTCAAGAAGAGGTTTCCCAGCGGCATATGGAGACAATATAGGCGGGGACCAGCTGTGGGAGAAGCTCGCCTTTCAAGGTGGGGCGGTGGAGACCATGCCCCTCCATGCATGAACGAAGAGGTGAGGAGGAACCCGAAGGGGCTGGAGAGGCCTGCACAATAGGGTTCTTTTCTTTTAGGAAAAAATGTAACTGATTTCTCCCTGGAGTGTATACAACAGATGTAAACTGATTTCTCCCTGGAGTGTATACAACAGATGTAAACTCAAGCACTCGAGAAAGAGCGAAGTTCAACTAAGCACCCCACAGCCCAGCACCCTACAGACGCCCCAGCCCGCAGCCAACACTGCATCTCCTAGGACTTACTCCAACGACAGCACAGAATTACTCCAGACTGCTTTCTTTGTTAAGGAGTCTCGCAGCATCTTTGAAATGAAATCCCAGGCGTGCTTTGAGCAGGACTTCCATCTGAGCTGTTTAGTTGGGGAGGGGATGGTGCTTGGTCCTGTTGGCAGGAGAAACTGGCCGCCCAAGGCCCATGTGTTCTTAATCCTAGCAAAGGCTCAAGACAAAAGTAGACGAAAATCTGTTAATTATAATTGAAAATCATGACTACACAGGCTACTGGACTGTGTGTGGACTATGTAAAAATATGTTTAAAGATCCAGTTACAAAGCTGCTAAATGCAAGACTCTATAAAAATTAATATGGGCTGGAGAGACGACTCAGTGGATAAAACACTTTCTGTGAAAAGGTGAAGACTAGATTTCAGTTCCCCAGCCTACAGGCCTGCCTGTAATTTCAGTGCTTAGAAGGCAGAGAGAGGGGGTCGGGGAAGGGGGGTTCCCAGGGCAAAGTGGCTAGTTATATTATCCCTATTTGTGAGTTGGAGAGGAATTGAAGAAGACTCTTGACTTCAGTCTCAGGCACACACACACACACACACACACACACACACACACAGACACACGCACATGCTCTCGTTTCCTCACACACATTAGGGAATGCATATACATATGCACATCCAGCACACATATACATGCAAAACTAATAATATGGTGACATGTGTTAAAAGTCCAAATTTATGAACCACTAATTACATGAATACAACAAAATACAAATTTCCAAAAATAACAAATATGTTATATATACCTCAAAAGAACATGAAGCCAGGTATGGTGGCTTACATCTGTAATCCCCACACTCAGGAAACTGAGGCAGGAGAATTATCATGGGTTCAGGGCCAGTGTGGGCTACATAGTGAGTTCAAGTCCAGACTTTGGTATAGAGTGTTTCAAAAAAGGAAGCAAAACACAAATCAGACAACACATTTTGTATATTGATCAGACAACACATTGTATATTGATGAACTGAAGAAAGCAGGTTACAAAATAGTAAAGATCTGGATATGGAAATATGGCTGTCCTTAATTTCTTCTTTTTAATAATCATTGCTAGTCTGTTTTCCCTTTTGATCCTCCTTAGATAATCTCTATTATTTAATACCTTCAAAATGATCATGTGTTGGTTATGCAATGTGATCAGAGCAATGCATACTTCTTTTATATGAAAAAGTTATTGAGGGGACTATGAGGTGGTTCAGCACCTGACCTGAGGTGGTTGCTGCTAAACCTGACCACCTGAGTTTGATCCCTGGAACCTACATGGTGGAAGGAGAGAACTAATCCCTGCAAATGTCCCCTGATCTCAACATGCATGCCTAGCACTCGTGCACATATGTGTGCATGTGTGTGCATGCATACACAGTCACACATAAATCAACAAGTGTAATGCAAACATAAAAAGTTCCTGAGGCTGGGCATGGTGGTGCACACCTTTAATCCCAGCACTTGAGAAGCAGGCCAGCTGGGGCTACAGGGAGACCCTGTCTCAAAAAGACCAAAAAAAAAAAAAAAAAAAACTTACTGAACTTCTATGAATTTTTAATCTTATTCCAAAATATTTGAACAAAAGTTGTGCATAATCCTGTGACTTTTTAAGATAAAGATGAAATTATTAGACTAAAGGAATAATGGAAGCAAATAATAATATAAAATGTATGCCATAAATTTGAGATGATTAAAGGCAGGAAGAGACCTTTTTCTGAAATTCCAGGAAACCAAATCAGCATGCCAAATGTTTCATTGTGAATCAGAGGTGCATTTATTAATGAAGAACCATTGCTCAGGGAAGGTGAAGCGGGTTTTCTTTGGTGACTCTTTGAGGTACAGAGTGAAGGACTCCCAGCTTCACAGTCTTTCTTGTATGATCTAGTCTATCACAAACCAGCCCTGCAGACAGTGCTACCTGCTGATCTGCTCCAGAGGACACGAGTCATGGTACTGTCCATGCAGAGTGCTCCAGGAAGTATACAATCTGCTGCCAAATTTGATGGCCCTATTGCCATCAGTTTGCCAGTCAAACTCAGGCCCACTAAAGTTAAGAATTGGCATTAAAGTTAGGAGCAGTAATTCTAAAGAGACGCAGCACAATTTAAATCTTCAGTGAGTAGAATCCATTCAGGGTTAAGATGATGGATTGTGTATCACTTAGTTAGGAAATTCTCCCTGAATATCATCTCTTGTGACTGAACTTTTGACACTTATTGGGCTGGAAAATCCCATTTATAGTGTACCAATCAGCGCAGTGGAGCTGGGATTAAAGAGCTTTCCTGCACTCAGTGTGTCCCCCTCCATGTGGAAGATTAGGACATGGTACTGTTCATTTTAGATTCTAGTCCTTATAATATGACCTGAGAAATGACAACAAGTGAGATGATAGCACAATGCCAGAAGCTTATTCTGTGGAAGATTTCTTCTATCCACTAGACATTAAGCATCTCACAAGAAACTGAAAGCATAATCACATTCCTTGAGGTGGAAAGGAATGCCATTTTTAACTTCTGAAACTTTAAAGACAAAGACTCGGAGTTTGGGAGCAACATAGAGCAACATTTAAGAACATAGGTCCTAGAGCTGAGTTGTAGGGATGGGAGATACTATCTATCATCTATCTATCTATCTATCTATCTATTTATCTATCTATCTATCATGTCTCTATCTATCTATCTATCTATCTATCATCTACCTATCTATCTATCATCTAGCTATCATCTATCTATCTATCTATCTATCTATCTAACTATCTATCATCTATCTATCTATCTATCATCTATTTATCTATCTATCTATCATGTCTCTATCTATCTATCTATCTATCTATCATCTATCTATCAATCATCTATCTATCTCTCTATCTATCTATCTATCTATCTATCTATCTATCTATCTATCATCGTCTATTTTGCAGTATTGGGAATCAAACTTGGGCTTGCACATGCTAAACAAGTACTCTACCACCTAGCTACATTATTAGTCCCAATTGTGTGAGGTATTTGTAGTACTAGCTGACTAAATCCATTATCTCTCAATATTTTGGTTGTCATAGCCATAATACGGATAATGATCCCTAGATCAGAGGACCTTAAGCTCATATGCAGTTCCTGCCAAACTATAATATATACTCAGTGATAGCTTTGTGTTTTTAAGAAAAATATGGTGGTGTGCTGGGAAATAGAAAACAGATAACTCTGTGTCACTGAGTTCTTTCAGGGCCCCTTGCTTCTGGCCCTATTAGACAAACCACATAACACATCTTTATCTGAATTTTGCATAGTTTATACCTTTGGGTGTGTGTGGGGGGGGGTGAGAAGCAACTTACAAAGACATGAACACCAGACACTAACACCCAGCTCTGGGCAGCTCCGAGGTCTGCAGGATCACTTTTGCCCACGGTCCTCATCTCGGGTCCCCTCATGCCCACTCACGCCACAGAGTTCTGTGAGGGTCCACGGGGTCCTCGAGAGGTACCCTGGTGCCCCACGGAGTCCAGGGCAGGCTGATTTGCCTGCTCCCGGTCCCTGCTTCCCAGTATGGTGCCAATTCCTCCTCCTTTCCTTCCAATCTCCCGCCATGCTAGGCTCCACCCTTCTTCCCAGGGTGCCCTGCACTCACCCATGGTTCTTCAGAGGAAGTCCGGGAGGAATAAATCATTTTCTGGCTACACTCTGTATCTGGTGTCACTTGTTTTGCGTGGCCCTGTTCCCTTATTAGTTCATCACTGTGAAAGTTATTGATATATGTGTCATGATATGTCAGGACACCTACAAGAGACTTAAAAGGTCACAAACAAATAGGTTAGGCAGCTGATTGTTAGCCTGGGTTGACACAGAAAAGTGAGAGCTCAGCATGTTGTCCAAAGGTTCCGTTGTCTCTATTGTTTCCGGGCTCTTCCTCTTCTGGATTGCAGGACAAAATGAACCTGCTCTGCTAAAAACAAATCCATGCCATGCTAAGCTAACTGTGAATAGATAGCTCTCCTGAGAGAAAGTGCATCTTTAGAGACAAAAGCATCAAAAGCTCTCAAAACTATTTTTTAAAACACGAAGCTCTTAGTCCAATTTGGTTTTCAGATTAGGCTGAACTGTCCCAGCCTCTGACGATGGCATGATTTCCCATGGTTCCTTGGGAGTCTCAGCTGAAGTAGAATTGGAAGGAAAGGCAGTGTGACTGACAAGGGCAGATGATGTGAGTGCAGGCATCCTGCTGAGGGGCTTACTTAGGATTCCAAATTAAAGTCAGCCTCAGCCCCATGCTGGCTTGTTCTGCCCAGATGCAGACACTGAGTCAGTTCTGTACTAAATACTTACCATGTACAGATTAACAAATACAGAGGTTGAGGGCCTCAGTGCATCCTCTGTCTTTCAGAAATAAGCACGCATGGTTGAGGTAATGAGGAAATTAACTGGGGAATGGCATAAAGCTTTAGAAAGCATTTCCTGTTTTGTAAGTTTCCCAAATGATTGTACTTGCCGTTTATTGTACAACATCATGCAAAACACAGGTATTATCTCTCTACTTTCTTTCACAGCTACAAATAAGGTATTTGGACCTGCAGAAAAACCTTGACAGTCATTAAATAATGATCTTATTTTCTATGTACATTGAATCATCTATTTTTATCGTGAATATTGCTATATTAATTCTACATAACTGAAGTCTCTACGATGTTAATTTACTATAGGAACATACTAAGTGATAGGTCTGTAATTTCTATGGAAGATTTGTCTATAGACAAATGAGATCCAAGCCCCACCTTCACAAAGTACGATCTCTAAGACAGACCAAGATTTGTTTTGTAATGAGTGCCTAGTTTAGAACTTTGCACAGAATGTCTGTAAATATTTATAGTATTAATGAATAGAAAAATGCATGGAAAATATAAAGGATAAATATTACAATATGTTGTGAGTATGAATTCTGAAAAAGCACTTGTGTGACAACTGATACATATTCAATTAAAGAATAAGTACGTGGAGTGAGTGACATAGGGTTTAGGCAAATGGAACCTGCAATTTTCAGAACTCTCAGTGACAATGGAGAGAGTGATTAGCTTCCAGTGTTTCTGTTTGCCAGCCTGTCTGATAAAGCTGTTCTATGAAGAGATGTTGCATCGCAAAGGAAGAAGTTGTATGTACGTCATTGCCTCTCACCTCGTGTGCTCTGGTGTAATCAGGGCCTTAGCTGAGGCTGAACTGAGATTTACTGTTTTCGGATGAATGGAATTGGGTGACACTTGTCCTCACCCCCAGTCTCAGCATCATAAGCACCTGTTTCATTCATTAATTTGCATGGGAGTTAAAAAAGAGCATGTAAGGAAAGAAAATAAGATAACCCCTATCTACAGTGGTTCCTCTTAAGTTTATAAACTTTGTGATGAAG
This sequence comes from Nannospalax galili, assembly GCF_000622305.1. Classification (NCBI taxonomy): domain Eukaryota; kingdom Metazoa; phylum Chordata; class Mammalia; order Rodentia; family Spalacidae; genus Nannospalax; species Nannospalax galili. The sequence goes on along the minus strand of NW_008351881.1, from coordinate 6,976,725 downwards.
CAGAAGTGATATATATCATACAGTTCTTCCTTTGGATGCCAAACAGGAATGACACACAGTGGCTGCCATGTAGCCCCACAATCATGAGGAAATAGCCAGTAAAGTACAGTGTACCATGCGGCTAAGTAAGCTATAATGTTTGGTGGGTTGGGGGTATTAAATTTATTTATTTTATTTTTTGTTTTTTTTAACTTTTACAAAAATTTTACTGAGAATTTCATACATGCATATAAGGTCTTTTGATCAAATTCATGCCTACTCCCTCCCTTCCAACACCTCCCATATCTTCCCATCACTTTTTTCTTTTTCTTTTCTTTACTTTTTTTCTCAAAGGCCAAAAATGTCAAAAGTATTTGAGAGCTTGTATCTAATCCTTAAAAGATTTTAGGGTTACCTCTTCAGAGGGGAGAATGTTAGCGTACTCAAAGGCCCCATAAAAATAAATTTATTTTTGACTTACAATATTTTCCATTTATAATGGGTTTGTGAAGTGCCTTCCTCATTTCACAATGGACATCTGTATGTGGAAGATTATCATCAGCAAGGATGTGAGGGGAAGCTGCAAAGCACTGACTTTCAGAGAAACAGAAAGTCCCTGAGAAAGAGAAGGCTCGCTCAGAAATCCATCTGGAAGGCTGGGAATGAGGACCCCTCTACCCAGGTGGAACTTGGGCTCGGAGCCTGGTCTGGTTCTTGGGCAGGAAATACCAGGCCTGGAAAAGAGGGCATGGGATGACAGAAACTGTACACAGAAAGTAAAAAAAATCTCATGCAAATTGTGAAACGTCTGAAGAAAGAAATACTCATACGCCAGTCTCTTCAGAGTGAAACAAATGACTGGTAACATTCTCTGGGTTTCCAACAAACTACTGATTTGTTGGGCGCCATAATCATTAGTGACACCAAAGACAGGAGACACTGGTGGAGGTCTGCCTCTCTGGAGCAGAGGGTAAGGGCAGAACAGTTACTTGGTGAACCCTGGTCCTGGCAGTAGTGAGTTCCAGCTCACCAGTCTAGGTGTGAACAGAGTCTTGAGTCAGTAGCTGAGGAAATGATGGACAGGAACAATCCTACGATCATGATGGCCACACAGCCTGACAGCTGTGGTGTCTAGAGGAAGAGCCTGAGGGTCCAAGGTGGCCTCCTCATGCCACTTGGGACATCCACATAATGAATGCTTTGTGGACGTTCTAAGATTTTCTCAGTGAGCTAGGATGTTTTCACTGTCTGAAATCATGTTTAACTCTCTCTCTGCATCAACATGGATAATTCTCAAAAACAAAATGTTGAGTGAAAAAAGCAGATTGCAAAAGGGTAAGTACAATATGCTGCCATATATATA